>NW_015171522.1:724993-753978 GCF_001447785.1 Gekko japonicus
CCTGGAAGGAGCGACCGTGTTGTGGCACGGAAAAATGGTGCTGAATTCAGTTGCATAGGGTTGCCAACCTCTCCAGTTGGGGCCTGGAGATCTCCCAGAATTACAGTTGTGGCCCTTTCTTACATGCCCAGGGAAATGCTGATCGCCACATTGGGGTCAGGAAGCAATTTTTCTCCAGGCCAGTTTGGCTGGAGATCTTGGACTTTGTTTGTTTTTTTGTCATCTTATGGGCGTGGAACAGGGGTCACTGCGGGTGTGTGTGGGGGGTATTTGTGAATTTCCTGCATTGTGCAGGGGGTTGGACTAGATGACCCTGGAGGTCCCTTATGACTATGATTCTATGACTAAAGATCAGTTCCCCTGAAGGAAATGGCTGCTTTGGCATGTGAACTCTACGGCATTATACCTCACTGAGTTCCTTCCCCTCCCCAAACCCTGCCCTTAGTGCAACATAGTTGTAGGTTGGGAAACACCTGGAGATTTTGGGGGTGGAGTCTGAGGAGGGCGGGGTTTGGGAAGGGGAGGGACCTCAGCGGGGTAAAATGCTGTAGAGTCCACCTTCCAAAGCAACCGTTTTCTTCAGAGGAACTGATCTCTGTCACCTGGAGATCAATTATAATAGCCAGAGATCTCCAGCCACCACCTGGACGTTGGCAACCCTGGATCGGTTCCTTGGGAAGCACATCATACCACACGCATAGATGTCAGATGCACTTTGGCTGCATACTGGCAGGAAACATTGCATCAAAGCTAATATGGAACCATTTATTATCCTGCCTTGAACACGAGGGAAGGTGGGATGTTAATGTTTTAATAAAGAAATAAACAAGTTGATAAAATTGGGGGAAGAACAGAGGAAGCCACAAACATAAAACCAATGGGCAGCGGTGCAGTGCAGAAGATTGGGAGTAATCCGCTGCAGTGGGGAGCCAAACCTGGAGCAAAAAGGTCGTGTGGAAGAGATCCTTCAGTCCCAATCTGAGTAATTTGGTTTAGGATCACTAAATTCAACCGGACTCTTTTCTTCCTGGTTTGGGCAACCTCTGGTCACCCCAGGAAGGATCCCAATAAAGGTTCTTCCTCCCGGCCCGGGGCTCTGTGTTTTTTCTCCCTTGCTCTCTCTTTGCACGGGAAGGGCTGTGGCTCAATGGCAGAGTCTCTGCTTGGCATGCAGAAGGTCCCAGGTTTAATCCCCGGCATCTCCAGTTGAAAGGACCAGGCAGGAGGTGATGAGAAAGACCTTGACCTGAGACCCTGGCTCAATGGCAGAGCCTCTGCTTGGCATGCAGAAGGTCCCAGATTCAGTCCCCGGCATCTCCAGTTGAAAGGACCAGGCAGGAGGGGATGAGAAAGACCTTGACCTGAGACCCTGGCTCAATGGCAGAGTCTTTGTTTGGCATGCAGAAGGTCCCAGATTCAGTCCCTGGCATCTCCAGTTGAAAGGACCAGGCAGGAGGTGATGAGAAAGACCTTGACCTGAGACCCTGGCTCAGTGGCAGAGCCTCTGCTTGGCATGCAGATGGTCCCCGGTTCAATCCCCGGCATCTCCAGTTGAAAGGACCAGGCAGGAGGTGATGAGAAAGACCTTGACCTGAGACCCTGGCTCAGTGGCAGAGCCTCTGCTTGCCATGCAGAAGGTTCCAGGTTCAACCCTCTGAGACCCTGGAGAGCCCCCACCAGTCCATGGAAACAATACTGATCTTGATGGACCACGGGTCTGATTCCGTAGAAGGCAGCTTCATGTGTTCATGGGATAGGAGGTGTCAGTAGTGTGAAAGAATCCACTGCATTCCTTTTACGGCATTACAACCTTCACAAAGAATTTACTGAGGAGCACTGCCCTTTAATGGTTGATTAGCCAGCCTTCCCGTCCCTCAGCCACACCTGTACTCAAGTACGGGACTATTTCCTTGCCAGTACCTTTTCTCTTCTTCTTTCTGTCTCTCCGACCCACCTGTGTGAAGGTATGCGACTAGTTCCTTAACAACACACCAAGAACTCTGTTTTTGTTTGCCGAATGCTTTCTTATCTCGATTAATTAACTAATTGATGGGGGGACATGCTTGGTTGAATTTGGTATGGTTGACAGCCTGCAGGTGGTGGCTGGAGATCTCCGAGAATTACAACTGGTCTCCCGGTTGCAGAAGTCAGTTCCCCTGGAGGAAATGGCTGCTTTGGAGGGGGTGGACTCTGTGGCCTTGTGCCCCACTGAGGTTCAGGGATGCCAGCCTCCAGGGGGGGCCTGGGGATCCCCTGGAAATACAGTGCCTACGGCCATACCACCCTGAACGCGCCCAATCTCGTCTGGAATTACAGTTTATCTCCAGACTACAGAGATCAGTTCCTCTGGAGAAAATGAATGCTTTGGAGGGTGGGCTCTCTGGCCTTGTACCCCACTGAGGTCTCTGTCCTTCCCCAGTCTCCATCCCCAAATCTCCAGGAGTTTCCTAACAGGAAATGGCTGCTTTGGAGGCTGGAACTCTGTGGCCTTGTGCCCCACTGAGGTCCAGGGATGCCAGCCTCCAGGTGGGGCCTGGGGATCCCCCGGAATTCCAGCTCATCTCCAGACGACAGAGATCAGTTTCCCCTGGAGAAAAAGGCTGCTTTGGAGGGGGGACTCTGTGGCCTTGTGTCCCCACTGAGGTCCCTGTCCTCCCCAGGCGCCATCCCCAAATCTCCATCCCCAACCTGGCTCTGGCAACCCTCCCCTCCCCATCCCCCCGCCAGTGGCCAGGGGTGACCTTGCATCCTTAGGTCAAAGGGACACAGTCACCCCCACCCATTTGTACCCCAGTTAGGACATGGCCCTCCCACACTTGCACATCTCCCCAGACGGGTACTGTCCAGTTGGCCAAGCCATGTTTATATTTTGCCAACCTCCAGGTGGGGCCTGGAGATCTCCTGCTCTCCAGACAAGAGAGACCAGTTCCCCCTGGAGAAAATGGCTGCTTTAGAATGTGGACCCTGTGGCATTATACCCCACTGAGGCTCCCCCTCTCTCCCAAACCCCACCCTCCCCCGGCTCCGTTCCCCAAATCTCCAGCAATTTCTCAACCTGGAGCTGGCAACCATAAGAGAAGAGAAGAAGAAGAGGAGATTGGATTTGTACCCCGCCCTTCACTTGGGGTCTCAGAGCGGCTGACAAACTCCTTTCCCTTCCCCTCCCCAGAACAGACACCCTGTGAGGTAAAAGAAGAAGAAGATATTGGATTTATACTCCACCCTTCACTTGGAGTCTCAGAGCGGCTTGCAAACGCCTTTCCCTTCCCCTCCCCACAACAGACACCCTGTGAGGTGGGTGGGGCTGAGAGAACTCTGACACAAAGGGCTCTTTTTCAAGGACAGCTGTGCCAGAGCTTGTGACTGACCCAAGGTCATCCATCCAGGTGCAAGTGGAGGAGTGGGGAATCAAACCCAGTTCTCCCAGATTAGAGTCCGCACACTTAACCATGACACCAAACTGGCTCTGTTTGTAGGTGTTTACAGATTCACACCTCTGGACTGGAGCCCCCCAGGGGGAGAATTGCAGGTTTTCGACTGCGGTGCCAATTATGGGCTCAGTCCCTGAGCCGGCTGGATCTCACACCGAGAAGGGGCAGGGCTCCTCGGTATGCTGTGAGTTTTTTACTGTGTGGCAGAGGTTGTCCGGACAAAGCAGCCGCTCGTGGGTGGGGCCGGGCCGGCTCTCTTGGCGCCTCCGCTTGCTGCTGTATTCTTCTTTTGGCTCCGAGCACTGAGAGCGTCCCCTTGCTGCCTGGGAGGCCTTGCGCGGAGGGAGGGAGGGGGATCCGTGCCTGCCGTGGCGGAGCGAAACCGTTTCCAGGAGGGGGGGTGCCCTGCCCTCCCAGTCTAGCTCTGTGGCGTGCAAGCCCCAGGTAAGTTAAGCACCTAGTCTTTACTTAGAGCACTCCTTTGCAGACTGTCTCCGTTCTAGTCCGAGGAGGAAGCTGTGGCTGGTAAAACTCCCCAGTGTATTATTTGTACTGAGATCAAGGCGGTCCAAAGAAAGGGGGGGGGAGCAAATTGCAGAGAGTCATGGGCCTCCTCCTCCTCCGACCCTTGCATTTGACGTCCCTTCAACACAGCCTTGGTTGGAAGACGAAGAAGAAGCAAGCGGAGGGGTGGGAGGTTGGGTAGACAGCTCTGGGTTGGGGAATACCTGGAGATTTCGGGGGGTGGAGCCTGAGGAGGGCGGGGCTTAGGGAGGGGGGGGGACTTCAGTGGGGTAAAAGGCGCTTAGGGCTCTTTAGCTTGGAGAAACGACGACTGAGGGGTGACATGATCGAGGTTTATAAGATGATGCATGGGAAAGAGCAGGTAGAGAAAGAGGTACTTTTGTCCCTTTCTCACAATACAAGAACTCGTGGGCACTCCATGAAATTGCTGAGCGGTCGGGTTAGAACGTTTAAGAGGAAGTACTTCTTCACCCAAAGAGGGATTAACGCTTGGAATTCACTGCTGCAGGAGGTGGTGGCGGCTACAAGCGTGGACGGCTTCAAAAGGGAATTAGATAAGCATATGGAGCAGAGGTCCATCAGTGGCTATTAGCCACAAGGTATAGATAGGGGCTCTGGGGCAAGTGATGCTCTGTCTTCTTGGTGCTTGGGGGGGGGAGCAACAGTGGGAGGGCTTCTAATGTCCTGGCCCCACTGCTGGACCTCCTGATGGGGCTGGTATTTCTGGCCACTGTGTGACACAGAGTGTTGGACTGGATGGGCCTTTGGCCTGATCCAACATTGGCGTCTCTTATGTTCTTATGTTCTTATGTACAATGCCACAGACCTTGGTGCTTGAGGGGGGGCAACAGTAGGAGGGCTCTTAGTGTCCTGGCCCCACTGATGGACCTCCTGAGGACACCTAGTATTTATGGTCATGGTGTGTGTGCCACAGAGTGTTGGCCTGGATGGGCCATTGGCCTGATCCAGCATTGGCTTCCCTTATGTTCTCTCTTATGTTCTTACCAGTGCTCCCTCTAAGCTGTGGAGTCTTATGAGCAAAAATTCCACTTTGTGAGCGACTGGCATTGAAGTTGTGAGCGAGCGATTCGGCGGCTGCATAGACCCAGGGCTGGCCCCAGCTTATTTTGCACCCTAGGCGAGGATCCCTTCTGGCGCCCCCCCCCCTCGGTCGGCCCACCAATTTTAACATAGGAAGAATGAAAAACACAAATAATCAAGAAACTCCCGGAGTATGGGGCCGGGTTCAGTTTGGCGCCCCTAAGTGTGGCGTCCTGCTCTAGGCGACTGCCTAGTTCGCCTAGTGAGTGAGCCGGCCCTGCATAGACCCGTTTGCTTTGGAGCCCTCCTTCCTGAGCGAAGACAAAAGTGTGTGAGCCGGGGGCTGAAAACCGTGAGCTGGCTCACACTGACTCAGCTCGGGGGGAACGCCGCCACAGACGCCCGTCTTCCAAAGCAGCCATTTTCTCCAGGTGAACTGATCTCTGTCACCTGGAGCGTGGCACAATACATCACGGTGGTTCGCTTCCTTTCAACTTTCATCCGGTGATCTCTCTCCTTGCTTTGCAGCACCTGGAGGCTGCCAACCCTGAGTTCACGCCTCAACTTTTAAACCCCCCCACCCTCCTATCCAGGCCAGTGGAAACAAACTGTGGGGTTGCCAACCTCCAGATGGAGCCTGGCAGGGGTCATTTTGTAGAAAAAGAGGTGCAGGAGCTCATTAGCATAACTCATTAGCATAACTTAATTTGCATATGCCACACCCCCTGACATCACCGGAAGTGTGTCTGAAGGCAACAACCACCCCTCAGGCTCCACTGGACTGTTTTGGATTGCTAGCTATTGGGGGGGGGGAGAACGTGCAGATGTGTCCTCACAGAGGAGGGAGAGCTTGTACCTGAATAAAACTTGGTCTTAAAGGTGCCACTGGACTGTTTTGGACCGGGGGGCCGGGGGAGCTCCTCAACTTACCTGGCTGCTTCTTGCTCTGACTGAGGGCTGCTGGGAGCAGGGGGTGGGGCTTGTTGCATGTGCCCGCCCCCTGGGCTCTTTACTGCCGGAGCTCCGCTCCTGTGCACTCCTGCAGGAAATGACCCCTGGAGCCTGGAGGTCTTTCAGAATTACAACTGATCCTCAGGAAACAGAGTTCAGTTCCCCTGTAGGAAACAGCTGCTTTGGAGGACAGGGGCTCTGTGGTATTATAGTGCCCCACTGTGGCCCCCTCCCCAGGCCCCCTCCCCACCTCCAAATCTCCAGGGATTTCCCAACTCGGAGCCGGCAACCCTACATCCCGGTGCGGCAGCCAGACAGGTCTCCATCCTGCCCGGATACAGCGCTGGCCACAAAGCCTCCTTTCGCCGTTTGCATGGTGCTTTTTTAATTGTTATTTGCATTGCATTTTAATTTGCGGCGAGCCACTCTGAGTAACAATCTCTTTGGCTGCAAAGTGGCGTAAAAATAGAATGGACGGGTGAACGGGGGCCAGCTGCTTTCGAATCCCGTGCTCAGGTTGCTCCGTGGCTGGCTCTGCTCCCCCCCCCCCCGGTGTCCAAATGCGCCAAAGAACGCAGCTTCTCTGTCTCGTAGAATTATCACAGAGGAGGAAGAATTTTGATAGTGTCGGCTTCTCCTTTCAAGGCTGAGCCCAGCTGTGACTGCTGGGAGCCAGCAGGGTGTAGTAGTTAAAGCATAGGACTAGGATCTGGAGGCCCCAGGTTCGAATCCTTGCTGTCCCATGGAAGCCGGCTGGGTGACCTTGGGCCAGTCGCACCCTCTTTCGGCCTACTCTACCTCACAGGGTTGGTGTAAGAATAGAACAGAGGAGAGGAGAAAGACGTAAGCGGCTTTGGGTGCGTGTTGGTGAGAAAGGCGGGATATAAATATAGCAAATAAGGGAGGGGCAGTGGCTCAGTGGCAGAGCCTCTGCTTGGCATGCAGAAGGTCCCAGGTCCAATCCCCGGCATCTCCCATTAAAAGGACCAGGCAGGGGGTGATGAGAAAGACCTTGACCTGAGACCCTGGCTCAGTGGCAGAGCCTCTGCTTGACGTGCAGAAGGTCCCAGGTTCAATCCCTGGCATCTCCAGTTAAAAGGACCAGGCAGGAGGTGATGAGAAAGACCTTGACCTGAGACCCTGGCTCAGTGGCAGAGCCTCTGCTTGGCATGCAGAAGGTCCCAGGTTCAATCCCCGACATCTCCCATTAAAAGGACCAGGCAGGGGGTGGTGAGAAAGACCTTGACCTGAGACCCTGGCTCAGTGGCAGAGCCTCTGCTTGGCATTCAGAAGGTCCCAGGTTCAATCCCCGACATCTCCCATTAAAAGGACCAGGCAGGGGGTGGTGAGAAAGACCTTGACCTGAGACCCTGGCTCAGTGGCAGAGCCTCTGCTTCATATGCAGAAGGTCCCAGGTTCAATCCCCGGCATCTCCCACTAAAAGGTCCAGGCAGGAGGTGATGGGAAAGTCCTTGACCTGAGACCCTGGCTCAGTGGCAGAGCCTCTGCTTGGCATGCAGAAGGTCCCAGATTCAATCCCTGGCATCTCCCACTTAAAAATGATCAGGTAGCAGGTGATGGGAAAGACTTCCACCTGAGACCCTGGAGAGCCGCTGCCTATTTGAGTAGACAAAACCTACCTTGATGAAGTCTCTCAGTAAATGGCAGCTTCATATATTCATGAGTCCATGTGTTCACTCCCACTGATTTCTGTACTGGTCTCCGTTCTGCCTCCGAATGCAGCAAATAAACACCTTTCTTCTAACACTGACTCTCTGTGCTCTTGGTCTCCGTGGGGTTTTTTACCTCCTCCCAACAGAGTTGCCAATTCCAGCTTGGGAGATTCCTGGAGCTTGGGGGAGTTGTTTTAGGGGGGAAGGGAGCTCCACCAGGCTGGGACGCTGTAGACTCTGCCCTCTGAAGTTGCCGGGGGGGGGGTTCCTCCAGGGGAACTGATCTCTGTCTTCTGGGGAGAAATTGTAATTTCAGGACATCTCCAGGCCCCTGGTGGAGGTTGGCAGCTCTGTATTCCCAAACAGCTTTAAAGCAAGATAACCCAAGTCCAAAGATGTGATGTTGTGCACATTCAAATTTGCAGTGCTCAGGACATTCCAGTGACTTTGGGTGACACACTTCCTCAGAGAGAGGTGACAACGCGGCCTGTCCTGTCCCTATTTGCTTTACTTCATTTATGCCCTGCCTCTCTCCCAGATGGGGACCTAATGTGGCTGATGTCATTCTCTTTCCTCCTCTTCATCCCCACAACAATCCTGTGAGGTTGGCCCGGTTGCGAGGGTGTGACTGGCCCAAGACCACCCAGCAAGCTTCCATGACAAGGGGGATTCAAACCTGGGTCCTTGTCCAGCGCTTCAATCATTTCACTGCCCTGGCTGTCCTTGTTTTACAGGAGGCACAATAGTATCCCGCCATCACAAACCTAGAAAACTGTGGTTGCCAACCTCTAGGCTTGGGGTGTCAAACACACGGCCCAGGGGCCGGATGAGGCCCCCGGAGGGCTTCCATCAGGCCCGCACTGGAACTGGCCATCTCCTGCTTCCAGTTCTGCTGCTGCGGCTGCATCACAGCTTCCTTCGCCAGACTCTCTCGCTCGCTCAGCCATTTCATGTTTTAACCTGGGTCCTAGACTCAGAACTCTGTGCATGAGATTTCTGTGGTGAATGTCCATAAATCAAAAGTAGGTTTGCAGCTTACAGATACACACCTGACCAGCATACTCAAGACTGCAACAGCACAGACATTTTGATGCAATCATTCAGAGCAAGAGGTGTCAGTTATCAGACACTGGTAAATAAAATACTGCAAGAGTGCTAATGTTTTAAGCATGTCTTTATTTTAAGTTTAAAAAAATCTTTGTGTTGGTGTCCTTTATAAAGTTTTTATCTCCGCTACCTGGCATTCCATTTTATGACACACACGGCCCAGCCCAACAAGGTCTCCTTTGTGTCAGATCTGGCCCTCATAACCAATGGGTTCGACACCCCTGCTCTAGGTGGTATTTGGAGATCTCCCACCATTACAATTGGTCTCCAGACTACAGAGATCATTTATTCTGGAGAAAATGGCTACTCTGGAAGGTGTACTCTGTGGCATTATACCTTGCTGAGGTCCCTCCCCACCCCAAACCCCGCCCTCATGAAGCTTCACCCCCAAAATCCCCAGGAATTTCCCAACCCAGAGCTGGCAACCCTATATACAAAACACTGTGACAGAGGATCCTCTCTTTGAGGATTGCGTGGCAGGCAGAATTTCCATCATTGTACCTTTCCTTTGAAAAGATGCACCGACGAATAGGTGCCAGTTTGCTTTCCCATTTTCTTCCGGGATTCTAAGTCACTGAACAGGGCTTGGGTCCTGTTCTCCATAGAACTGCTAATCTGCAGAACGTGGACAAGACATGCTAAGGCAAGCTGGGAGAGGATGTACAGTGTGAGAAGACAAGAGTCACTGGAAAAGATGGATCCACGTCGTCAGCCTCGTGGGTCCAAATCAGCAGAACAAATTTAGAAGCCCGGCGGCACCTTTAAGACCAACAAAACTTTATCCCGGGCAGGAGCTTTCGTGTGCAAGTCACACTTTTTCAAATACACTGGAATGGAAGAGGAGGTTCTAAACGTATAGGCAGGGATTTAACAGCAAATTAACAGTTAACATGATGAGGTTTAAGTCATGCAAAGTGAAAAACTAAATAACAAGCAGCGGAGCTCCGGCAGTAAGGAGCCCAGGGGGCGGGCACATGCAACAAGCCCCGCCCCCTGCTCCCAACAGCCCTCAGTCGGGCCACAAGGAGCAAGAAGCAGCCAGGTACCGTAAGTTGCAGAGCCCCCCCCCCCGGGTCCGCCTTCAGGTACAAGCTCTCCCTCCTCTGTGAGGGCAGATCTGCACGTCCCCCCCCCCTGAATAGGTAGCAATCCAAAACAGTCCAGTGTTGCCTTCTCACACACTTCCGGTGGTGTCAGGGGGTGTGGCATATGCAAATAAGTTATGGTAATAAAATATGCTAATGAGCTCCTGCACCTCTTTTTCTACGAAAGGACCCCTGATAACAAGTTAAGGTTATAAGCAATGGTCCCTCTAAGCCAGTGATGGTGAACCTTTTAGAGACCGAGTGCCCAAACTGCGACCCAAAACCCACTTATTTATCGCAAAGTGCCAACACGGCAATTTAACCTGAATACTGAGGTTTTACTTTAGAAAAAACAACTCATACATTAACTTAAGATGATCCAAACAAAGTAAGGAAAGCAATCCCAAATGCTTTCATTTACTTAAAATTATTTTGCAGAGAATTTGACACTTTAATGATGGTCTGGGCCTGGCTGAGGCGATGGCACCCGTGCCCACAGAGAGGGCTCTGAGTGCCACCTCTGGCCCCCGTGCCATAGGTTTGCCACCACTGCTCTAAGCTGTGGAGTCTTGTGAGCAAAAAATTCTACTTTGTCATCTACTGGCATTCAAGTTGCGAGTGAGCGATTGGGCTGCTGCATGAATTAGCTTGCTCTGGAGCCGTCCTTCCTGAGCGAAGACAAAAATGTGTGAGCCGGAGGCTAAAAAACTGTGAGCTAGCTCACACCAACTCAGCTTAGAGGGAACACTGGTTATAAGGTCAACAGTCGGAAAGCAATAAATATGTCAAAATAGCAGAGAAATGTCTTAAAGTTTTTTTCTCTCTAATTGTGGGAAATAACAGAATCTTCATTATTAATTATTAATTGTTCATCTAAAAGAGGATAATGCTAGGTGAAAAGTACGCAAACGGAGAGTGATTTCAGCAAAGCGTACTTTATTCTATCCGGAACAAGACGACTTTGGCCGGCTCGTAGGCCGGCTTATATCCCCCGAGAAACCACCACCCAAAGCACACCCCTACTTCCCTATAGGTTATTTACAGTGGCCGAGAGTCCCATAGGCTCTCGGCTAGGAACCTAGCCCCCTGATTGGAGCGGGCTGGGATCCGCATAGTCCATTGTCTCTTGGAGCGAAGCTCTGCGTTTGTCTCTGGACTTGTCTGGACTGGATGCATTACACCAGGAAAAGTTGGAAGCCGCAGGAAAAGGGGAAGAGCCAACAGGAGTTGGATTGGCTCGATCAAGGAAGCCACAGAGGAACCCCGTTTGCAAGACCTGAGCAAGGCTGTTAGCAACAGGACGTTTTGGAAGTAGTTAATTCATCGGGTGGCCAGACGTCGGAAGTGTCTGGGTGCCATTTCACAGACACACGCTCCTTAAACTTACATGGCACGGTTCAGATGTAATAACAAATCCTCATTTGCGTCTGGGGGTGGCCAGTTTCCCCCTGGCCACTGGCAGGTGTGTGTCTAGGGTTGCCAGATCCTGGGTGGCAAACTCCGGGAGATTTGGGGATGGAGCTTGGGGGGGGCACAGGGACCTCAGTGGGGTATCATGCCATAGAGACCACCCCCTCCAAAGCAGACATTTGTCTCCAGGGGAACTGACCCTTGTGCTCTGGAGATCAGTTGTAATTCCAGGGAATCCCCAGGTCCCACCTGGAGGCTGGCATCCCTGTTTGCATCGTGTGAATGAGACTCTGGGTCTTGTGCCCCCCTCTTCACTCTCCCTGGGCACCTGGCTCAAAAATTAAAGGGTTCCCACTTTTGCTTGGCCTGTGAAACGGAGCTCTTCCACCAGGCCTTCGGGTAGGGAGCCGCACCTAGCGACTTAAGACCCTGTGCCCACCTGGAGGCTGGCATCCCTGTTTGCATCGTGTGAATGAGACTCTGGGTCTCATGACCCCCCAACTCTCTCTGGACACCTGGTTCAAAAATTAAAGGGTTCCCACTTTTGCTGGGCCTGTGAAACGGAGCCCTTCCACCAGGCCTTCGGGTAGGGAGCCGCACCTAGCGACTTAAGACCCTGTGCCCACCTGGAGGCTGGCATCCCTGTTTGCATTGTGTGAATGAGACTCTGGGTCTTGTGCCCCCCCCACTCTCTCTGGACACCTGGCTCAAAAATTAAAGGGTTCCCAATTTTTGCCAGGCCTGTGAAACAGAGCTCTTCCACCAGGCCTTCGGGTAGGGAGCCACACCTAGCGACTTAAGACCCTGTGCCCTGTGCCACCATCCAGCCTCTGCTTGCCAGCAGAGAAATTACCTGCTGAGGGCAGTTTATTTAGTAATGACGTTGTGCCCTCATGCTGTGTTTTATCTTGATACTTATCTTGTTGTTTTTATCTCCTGTGATTTTATGCAAGCCGCCCTGAACCTGCTTCGGCAGGGAGGGCGGGGCACAAATCAGACAAACGATGGTCTTCAAACCGGGGTGTGTGTGTGTGTAAAGGGCTGTCAAGTTGATCTCAACTTATGGCGACCCCAGTAGGTTTTTCAAGGCAAAAGATTAACGGGGGTGGACCTCCTTGGTGGTCTCCAGTGCTCCCTCTAAGCTGAGTTAGTGTGAGCTAGCTCACCGTTTTTTAGCCACCGGCTCACACATTTTTTGTCGTCGCTCAGGAAGGGAGGGCTCCAGAGCAAGCTAATTCATGCAGCAGCCCAATCGCTCGCTCACAACTTTAACGCCAGTGGCTCACAAAGTCGAGTTTTTGCTCACAAGACTCCACAGCTTAGAGGGAGCATTGTCTCCCATCCAAGTACTGACCAGGACTGACCCTGCTTACTTCCAAGATCTGACAAGTTAGAATTCTACGATTTGTGATTTGGACGTAACAACAATTTGGTATGAAAGCTGAAGTGTTTCATTTTCGTACCAGGCGTGTTCGGTTATTTCCATCCGGGCATTGCCACAGCAGATAACAAAAAATAAGCAGGAGGCTTGTGGCACCGTAACAGTTAACGGGATTTTCTTTGGGGTAGTGGTTAGGAGCGCGGACTCTGATCTGGGAGAACCGGGTTTGATTCCCCAATCCTCCACATGCAGCCGCTGGTGTGACCTTGGGTCAGTCACAAGTTGTCTCGGAGCTGTTATCTCACGAGCAGTCCTCGAAAGAGCTCTCTCAGCACCACCTACCTCAAAGGGTGTCTGTTGCGGGGAGGGGAAGTCTCTGAGACTCCTTCAGGTAGTAGAAGGACAGGTATAAATCCAATCTCCTCCTCCTTCCTCGTCTTCTTCCTTCTCCAGCTTTTGTGGATGGGAGCCCTCTCTTGCCTGGTGCCTGTATTGGGCCCTCAATGAGGAGGAGGAGATTGGATTTATACCCCGCCCTTCACTACCCAAAAGAGTCTCAGAGCGGCTTACAATCTCCTTTCCCTTCCCCTCCCCACAACAGACACCCTGTGAGGTAGGTAGGGCTGAGAGGGCTCTGACAGAAACTGCTCTTTCAGGGAACAGCTCTGACAGAACTACGGCTTGCCCAAGGTCATCCAGCAGCTGTGAGTGGAGGAGTGGGGAACCAAACCCAGTTCTCCCAGATTAGAGTCCGCACACTTAACCACGACACCAAACCCGGCTTCTGAAACAATTGGCCTTAGTTCACAGAGACTTCCACTGGAGTAAAAACTTGTTAGTCATTAATGTGCCACAACATTCCTGTTTATATTCTGCAGCAGCATGACAACATGGCTGCCTCTCTGGAGTTGTTACTTAGAGGAAGGAAGGAAGGAAGGAAGGAAGGAAGGAAGGAAGGAAGGAAGGAAGGAAGGAAGGACACACATCGTGCTTTTTGACGTTGTTGTTGTTGTTATTAATAATAATAATTTAAGTTATTTATAGCCCGCCTTTCTCCCTGAGAGTCAAAGCAGATTATGTAGTATAAGCCAAGGAACTGTCAACAGGATGGGACATCCAATGAACAGCGCAAAAGGGTTTGAACTACAAAAACGGGGAACAAACAGGAATCTCAAAGAGAGCTGAAAGCAAAGCATGGGCTGTTAAGCATACTAAGTTAAATAGTGGGGAAGCCACCCAGTCGGCAGCAGATGTACCGGGTGACAGGCAGCGATGCAGTTGCATCGGCCACAGTCCCTGTCTCTTTATCAATGCGACTTTCTGTTACAGGAGAGTCCTGTTTACCTGCGCCCCAAAAGCCTCTTGAATAATTCCATTTTGCATCGTTGATTGAAATTCAGGAGAGCGCAAGCCTTCCTAACCCCATCCGGGAGGCCGTCCCACAAGACAGGGCCACAGCAGGGAATCCACATGTACGGACGGTTATAGATTTTGCCCCAACGCATCTACAGCAAGAACCTTTTTACTGCCGCCGGCCCACACAAGCGCTGCTTTCTGGAACGGTCTTCTGCAAACGTCTTTCGCAGGCTCGACAGCAGGTGGCAGTAAAACCCCAGTTCTGCTATTTCTCCACCCCCCTCACCCCCACCCCCCCTCCAGTAGCCATGCCAAAACCAGTTTAGGAATTGAAGTCAGATTCTCCCCACACACACACACACACACACACAAACCCGCTGTCAAGGCCTCTGTGGTTTCAGAGATGTCTGGGCAAACACACACGCTGCGCTGTGATCCCGTATCTGTGTCCTGAGTTATCCCCGTTGCAGGGGGGCTTGTGGGCGATACAGGAGGAGAGGGGTAGGGTTGGAACTGGGGAGTCCTGGAGAATGAGGAGGAGCTTGTGCAGATTACAGAGAGCCAGATGTTTAGCCAGGACCTCTGACCTCTGCCCAAGCATAATCATTCCTCCTGTTTTTGTGTTTGGAGGGGGGGGGGGATTTCTCTCCCTTGAGTGTGTTTCCTGCTGTAAGATTCTGGTTTTCCGGGGAAGGGGGTCATTTCACAGCCTGTCGGTTTGCCAGCTCTGAGCTGGGAAATACCTGGAGATTTTGGGAGTGGGGCCTGAGGAGGGGCTTCTATAATAAATGCCACAGAGTCCACCTTCCCAAGCAGCCATTTTCTCCAGGGGGACTGACCTCTGTCGCCTGGCGATCAGTTGTAATCAGTGTTCCCTCTAAGCTGAGTTAGTGTGAGCTAGCTCACAGTCTTTTAGCCCCCAGCTCACACATTTTTGTCTTAGCTCAGGAAGGAGGGCTCCAGAGCAAACTGGTTTGTGCAGTAGCCATATCACCTGCTCACAACTTTAATGCCAGTAGCTCACAAAATAGAATTTTTGCTCACAAGACTCCACAGCTTAGAGGGAACACTGGTTGTCATCCCCAGGATGCCTCCAGCCACCACTTGGAGGCTGAGAACCCAAATCACAGGAGAAAGGAGTTACTGTCTGGTGGAAAGGGATTTCCAGGCCCTACGAGGAAAAGCTGAGGGGGGACTTGGGAATGTTCAGTCTGGAGAATAGGAGGTTGAGGGGGGACAGGATTGCTCTCTTGAAGTCCTTGAAGGGCTGTCACTCAGAGGAGGGCAGGGAGCTGTTCCTGGTGGCAGCAGAGGAGAGGACCCGCAAGAATGGGTTGCAATTAAGGGCGGGATGGTATCGGCTGGATCTTAGGATAAACTTTTTGACAGTCGTTGTTCAACAGTGGAATCGGCTGCCTTGGGAGGTGGTGAGCTCCCCCTCCCTGGCAGTCTTTAAGCAGCGACTGGAAGAACACTTGTCGGGGATGCTCTAGGCCAGTGATGGCGAACCTTTTAGAGACCGAGTGCCCAAACTGCGACCCAAAACCCACTTATTCATCGTGAAGTGCCAACACGGCAATTTAACCTGAATACTGAGGTTTTACTTTAGAAAAAACAACTCATACATTAACTTAAGATGATCCAAGCAAAGTAAGGAAAGCAATCCCAAATGCTTCCATTTACTTAAAATTATTTGGCAGAGAATTCGACACTTTAATGATGGTCTGGGCCTGGCTGGGGCGATGGCACGCGTGCCCACAGAGAGGGCTCTGAGTGCCACCTCTGGCACCCGTGCCATAGGTTCGCCACCATTGCTCTAGGCTGATCCTGCACTGAGCAGGGAGCTGGACTAGATGGCCTGTCGGGCCCCTTCCGACTCTGGGATTCTATGATTCTTTGGAAGTCTTTGCAAGTTTATCTGTCATGACGTCCTAGACTTCATCAAGGGTGACCAGAGGCAGAGGAGTAGAGGACTCCCAGAACTTTGATAATGGTGCACCTTTGATCCTTGTATAACGGCAAAGGAAATTCTCCTTTTTGCATGATAGGTTTTCTATCCCGGCTCTAGCTTTCCTCCTCTGTGGACCTCTGGTCATATCCAGTGTTCCTTGTAAGCTGAGTGAGTGCGAGCTAGCTCACAATTTTTTAGCCTCCGTCTCACGCATTTTTATCTTCGCTCAGGAAGGATGGCTCCAGAGCAAGCTGATTTATGTGGTAGCCGAATGGCTTGCTCACAACTACGATGCCGATGGCTCACAAAGTAGAATTTTTGCTCACAAGACTCCGCAGCTTACAGGGAACATTATTTCTCTCCCCCGATCTGGTCCTCGGCATAAAGGGATGCAGGTGAAAGCAGTAACGTTCAGTTGGCCGGGTTTGGTAGAGGGGTTAGAAGACCAGACTAAGGGCCAAACGAGACGTTACGGTTTTTTTTTTTATATATATAAAGGTTTTATTGGCTCCCCTAAAAAGGGGAGGTATTTCGCTTAAAAGAAAAAAAGGAAGGGGTAGACAGTGGGAGAAAGAGAAAGCTGAGTGAAATATAAACTGGTAAATTAAACTGTTAGTAGTGTCCAATTAATCTTCTTGGGCTTCTTCTGTGTGTTGCCAAACTTCTTTTCTTAGTCCTGTTACATTATTCTCTGTTAGTATATTAGTAATGTTCCTTTGAGATTCTGTTAATAAAAAGGGTCTCTTCTGTGCACATCCAGAACCGCTTCTTGCGTGCTGGGTACTTTTACTATCGCTGACGTGGAGGAGCTTCCTCTGTTGTCTCCGTTGTCTTCTCCTTCCGGCTTGTTAGATCCTCCTTCGGGTTGTTGTTAATACGCTCAGTTCATGTACTATAAATCCTCTTCCTTTCATGCCCCGGAGGTCCCCATTTTCGAGAATGGTATCAATTTCATTTTCGCTTTTATATTCGCTCCCAGACTCTCTATGGGTCCTCCTCGCAATTGTTGACTTATAAGCGCTTATCAGGCACTTCTCGCTGTCACAATTCCAACTTATCTTTTTTGCAAAACTCCCGTCGGATTCACAGCCATAAACAGTCCAAACATTCAACAGCCGGCTCTTGCACACAAACAAACGCCCAGACGGAAGTCCCTCCCTCCTTCTCCGCTCGCTTTTGCCCAGCTCCGACATCTTTTCTTTTTTGTTTACTTTTAGAAAGTTCTTAAAATGTGCTCCAGAGAGACAAGTTTCTCGCTTTCAAATACATCAAAGGAAAACATCACTGTCCGCTCAATTCATCCCCCCCCTCCTTTTCTTTTTCGCTTGTATAGATGGAGGATTAACCTCTTCGCCTTTTTCGCTGGGAGGGGGGGGAAACAATTTTCAGTTCTTTTTCTCTGCATTTTGACAACTCACAGTTAAGCCGATCTTTTCTTTTTCTTTTCCACTTTTGCGGATGGTCGCTTTATCACTCGGTGACGTCTGGTGGCTCCGCTAAACCCCGTTCGGGGTCGCTCACGCAGCAAGGTCCATTGGGGCAGGGCATGGCGGGAGCCTCGCTCTCCGACCTCTCGGTCGAAAGAGCGACTCCCCCCTAGTGCACCCTAAAGCACCCCCGGATCCGAGCTCCTCTCTTCTGAGGGGCTCGTTCGGGTCTCCGCTCGCGCGGATTCCCTCCTCCACCACGGGCGGGCGAGGCGCCCTCGGGAGCGACCCGAGGAAGCGTCCGCCATGCGCGGGAGCCAGACCGGAAGCCGAGACGTTACGGTTTTTCATGGGTGGAGGGGCTGGAGTTCCCAACCCAACTCTCAGATCATCAGTCACGCGTCAGCTGGTGGGAACTCATTTCCTGAGTGCACAGGGGCCCAATTCAGATCAGTACCATGGCATACTAGAAGAAGGTGCTTCGGCCTTCTCCTTGTACTATTTTAACATCCCCTGTTAGGGGTCATCACATGCACTGACGGGCTACACTAATGAGCTATATGACCTCCTCATGGGGCAATTTGTGCATTCCTTGGACCATTTTAGGTTGGCAAATGGGGGAAGCACCTTGTGCCCCTGTGTCACTGTCCTGATCCGAATCAGGCCTTCACCCACTTTGGAAATGAGTTCCTGGAAGCTGATGTGTGGCTGGCGATGGGAAAGTTAGATCAGTGAATCCCTCCAGACCTGAGCTGTGAAAAATTGTAATATCTAGTTTGGGGTGTCAAACATGCGGCCCGGGGGCCAGATCAGGCCCCCGGAGGGCTCCTATCAGGCCCACGGTGGTACTGGCTGCCTTCTGCTGCTTCTTCCAGTTCTGCTGCTGCTGCTGCGTCATCATAGGTTTGCAGCTGACAGATACACACCTGAACAGCCATTCTCAAGGTTGCAACAGCACAGACATTTTGATGCAATAATTCAGAGCAAGAGGTGTCAGTTATCAGACACTGTTAAATTAACGAAATATTGCAAGGGTGCTAATGTTTTAAGCCTGTTTTTATTTTAAGTAAAAAAAAAACAACGTTTGTATCCTGTATAAAGTTTATATCTCCGCTACCTGGCATTACGTTTTATGACACACATGGCCCAGCCCAATAAGGTCTCATTTATGTCAGATCCGGCCCTCATAACAAATGAGTTCGACACCCCTGCACTAGTTTGTCCTTCAGATTGGAGTGATCTGGGTTCAAGTTCCCACTAAGACTTGAAGTTCACAGGGTTACCTTGTGAGAGCAAAATGGAGTTCAGGGCCACGTACAGGCCGTGAGCAGAGATGTAAAAAATTCTGGAATTGTCAAAGAGGTGGGGGATAAAAATGAACGGGTCGTTTTGGAAAAGGTGAGAAATGTGTCGTACTTTCTTCCTTGTCAAACCTAAAAGTATCTTGGTGCTTTAACAACATAATGTAGTGTTTAAGGTTGTACTATTTGGCTTCTTGATGGAATTTATTAGTATGAGTGTGTTGATTCTCTCCAAGGAACTTGTCAACGTACCTAATACTTGGGAGAGAATTCTGCAGACTGCCGGTAATTCATGGTACCTTAGCATATACATCTTAGTTTTTGCCATACAAGAAGTAGGGAAACGTAAATGTTGAAAGCAGAAAACGACTTCTGTCGTACACAAAGGGGAGTGTATCATTGGGACAGACACAATCTCATACAGTCACAATAGTCCAGGGAAACCTTAAAGGTGAATGAAGTTTATTCCAGCATAGACATTCATGAATCAGACCTCACTTCATCAGATGTGTATGCAACGTAAAATGATTTTATGGAGGTCTTTATAGCCCAAATCACAGAGACAGAGGAAGAACTGAAGCAGAGCAAGACCTGTTGCATAAAACCTGCTGTAAATCATTCAGGTGTGTGCAGTGTTCCCTCTAAGCTGAGCTAGTGTGAGCTAGCTCACAGTTTTTTAGCCTCCAGCTCACAGATTTTTGCCTTCGCTCAGGAAGGAGGGCTCCAGAAAAAACTGATTTATGCAGCAGCTGAATCGCTCACTCACAGCTTTAATGCCAGTAGCTCACAAAGTAGAATTGTTGCTCACAAGACTCCACAGCTTAAAGGGAGCATTGTTTGTGTCCCTGTGTAAGGGACTGGAAGGGAACGAGTTGCTATGTATCACAAACAAGAAAAGAGGTCAGAGGTTCCGGCCTCTTGTGTGGTGCGGATACAGCAAGACAGAAGATGAGCAGTGTGGGATAAACATCATCTGATCAAGCAAGGGTGTGGTTCGAAGCGTAAGAAAAATTAACATTTGTAAACGATTACAGGATGATACAGCACGGTAAGCTAACAACAACATGATAAGAAGAAACCATTAACATTTCTAAAGGGTGGGTCTCCTGGAAGTATTAAGTGATCTCAGCAGGCAAGGAGTAATCCTAAACAGGTCTACTCCGAAGTATTTTATCCAGTGGGTTGCTTCATCCCAGAAAAGTGTTTTTGGGATTGCATTCCTTAAAGCCGATGCGGGGACAGTGTTTAATCTCGTGATGCTTTCTAAACCTGTCCTTTTGAGTCGGATTCTTACTTTGAAGGTCTCCCCCCCCTCCAAGAACAGTGACTCCCAGATTTGCAACAGTACATCCCGGAAGATTAAAACGTTTCCCGGCTGTTTTTTGAATGCTGAGATTTTTGACATCATATTTGTGTCCAGGGCTATTTTTGGGCAGGAACGGAGTTCCGGCTGGCTGCCAAGTTGGCCACGCCCAGCAGGAACTCATTAGCATAATAGGCCACACCCAACAGCAGAAACTCATTAGGATTGGCTACATGAGGGGTGTGTGGCCTAACATGCAAAGGAGTTCCTGCTACAAAAAAAGGCCCTGGGTTTTGACAACAAGCAAGGTAAACAGAATAAGAAGCTAAAGGTGGGTGTGGCTGGATGACCACACTTCTGGTAACATGGGGGTGTAGCCTAATATGTTAATGTGCTGTGCTGTCAGGGGTGTGGCCTAATAGGCTAATGAGCTCCTGCTGTTGGGTGTGGCCTATTATGCTAATGAGTTCCTGCTGGGCTTTTTCTACAAAAAGAGCTATGTTTGTGTCCATATCTTCTCTTGCATAGGGAGTGACCTCTTGGTCCCAGGCAGAGAACAGAAGAGCATTGCTGGCGGATGATGGCGTTAAATTGGTTGTTGTGCCAACGGATGAGTCCAGGATGGTGTAGCTGGGCTCACTAAGGCCGCGATCACAGGGGCAGTTTGGCCCGACACAGCCACTTCTCCCCTCCGGATCAAATGGGTGCAGTCAGACGGCCACATCTGTCAGGCGTTCCGCACCCGTACTTATCCCGTCATAGGACGACTTGGAGCCGGGTTCAAAAGGCACCACATCACAAGTGGTGTTTTCAGTTCCCCACGCAGTCATTGCGCATGGCCGGATGCCTGAACGCGGGGGAGCGCGTGCAAAACAGATTTGGCAGTCTGAACCTGCAGACCTGTTCTGCTGCTAGGGAGGCGGTTTTTTAAAAAATTGCCTGTGCATGCATGCGCTCGCGCATACTATGTACGCGCATGAATTTGGGGGGGGGGATTTGCCGTGCGCTCCGTGGCTGAGGTGCTGCAATAATGTGGATACTTTACCACGGGGTGTCTCCATGGGTAACCTGCAGCAGGGTGTGCTGTGTGGCTGATATGCCCCTCAGCACTTTAAACCGGTTCAATTAGAGGTGGCACCACATTGCGCCAAGCCGCCAGTGTGACCACGGCCTAAGTACCTGCTTTGGGCAGGCAGTCTCCCAGGGAAGGGCCTAACTGCCCTTGCTTCTCAGGCCAGCAGGAGAAACAGTGGAGGGCCGGAAATGACATCAGAATCCCAGGTGTGACATCAGATGTCAGCCAACACCCTAGAAACTCTATGATCATTTCTTTTTGCCATCCAAATAGCGACCCTGCTATGGGGTTTTCGGATGTTCGGTGGTGGTTGGCCATTGCCTGCCTCTAGCGTAGCCACCCTGCACTTGCTCGCGGGGTGACATCCAAGGACTAACCAGGACTCGCAAGAATGGGTTGAAATTAAGGGCGGGAAGGTACCATCTGGATCGCAGGGAAAAACGTTTTGACAGTCAGAGTTGTGCCACAGTGGAATCAGCTGCATAGGGAGGTGGTGAGCTCCCCCTCCCTGGCAGTCTTCAAGCAGAGGCTGGACAAACACTTGTCAGGGATGCTCTAGGCCAGTGATGGCGAACCTTTTAAAGACCGAGTGCCCAAACTGCGACCCAAAACCCACTTATTTATTGCAAAGTGCCAACACGGCAATTTAACCTGAATCCTGAGGTTTTACTTTAGAAAAAACAACTCATACATTAACTTAAGATGATCCAAACAAAGTAAGGAAAGCAATCCCAAATGCTTCCATTTACTTAAAATTATTTGGCAGAGAATTCGACACTTTAATGATGGTCTGGGCCTGGCTGGGGCGATGGCACGCGTGCCCACAGAGAGGGCTCTGAGTGCCGCCTCTGGCCCCCGTGCCATAGGTTCGCCACCACTGCTCTAGGCTGTTCCTGCATTGAGCAGGGGGCTGGACTAGATGGCCTGTGTGGCCCCTTCCGACCCCGTGATTCTGTTATTCTAAGTACAGCCGTTGATTTCACAGTTGATGCATAGATCTGTACCCTGGGGAGCTGCTCAAACCTGAACTGGAGGGTGGCTGGGAAGGAGAACGTCTACTTTGAAGGTCCTGCTATTAAGCCGACCCTGGAAACAGCCTGTGTGTACACCCCAGACTACACTGATGTGTCGTTGGTGGCCGGGATCTCAGCCCACTCCTCAGCCGGCACTGAAGTGTGCCCCCTCCGGCTCACCTGTGGTGACTGGCTTCCCACAAGCCATATTATTAAAAGGTCTCTGATGACAGGGGGAACACAGGTCTGTTGTTGCATGGCAACCCTGCCCTGTGAGTGACTGTGGCATGGGACCACAGGCACGCTCTCTTGGGTATCAAGGAGGGGCAGAACATGAGACAAGGGTGTTTCCCCCCTGTGCGTGACTGCATTCTCCTAATATCCGGGAATTCATGCACAGCTCTTTCTTTGCCCATCAATGTGCTTGGCTTTGGCGCTGCATACATGGGGCACGGATGCCTTGTTAGCCGAATTGCCCTTTAGGAGAGACAATTGGAACAGTTTATTATAATCGGGATTCAGGTCAATTGTATACAGAGGATGGGCTGCCCCAATACGTTCCCAATGAAGAGACAGAGACAGAAATAAAATACCGTACTCTTTAGTTTACTAAGTATCACTCAATGCACACAATTACATACACACACACAAGAACTAAGTAAAACAGAGATTTGGGATAGGACGATCGCATTAGCAGGGTATCGTTGGTGGGCGATATTTACCTCAGGCGATGCGCAGCTCCTAAATCTTCCAGCGGGAGGTATTAGGGTGGGGAGGAAAATATAAATGGGGAAGGCGCGTGTAGTCAGGGCGGCTGAAAACACTTGTAGCACTCTAGCTGCAGACTAAAGTATAAAGCGAGGTAAGGGTTTGGGTACAGCGAGCTGGGCGTAAGGGGAAACAGCCGACAGGCAGAGGGCGTAGGTAATGGTAGGAGAAGGGTCCCTAGGTCGCCCTGTGCTCTAAGTTTTAAAGCTGCTAGGGCGAGCAAGAGGGAGGGCTCAGGCGGCTTACACCTGGTGGCCCTTCCCTGCGGTCTGGGATTGGCTAGTGGGGTGAATTTCAATTCTATTGGCTACCTTGACCGTTGGTACCTTGGAGGGGGAAGAGGTGAGTCCAGAGACAATGAGGCTGACTCATCGGTGGCTGAGAGGATCTTCTGTGTGGAATGGAAGACCCTGTAGTCTGGCAGAGGGAGGGGGTTCGGGATGAGCCTCTCATATGGAGACCGGGAGTCTGGGCTACTTAATGCATTTTCCTGTGTTTGCTGTAAAACCTGTGTTTGCGCACACATGATAAGCGAGAGACACAGGAGCACCTCTGGAGCGATATCGGGTCAGCAGATCATTATCTTCAGCTGGCATCTTTTCCTCACTGGGCGCCCTCAACGTAAACTCTTTATTACACAGTCTCTTTATTAGCCCTCTTCATCAAGTTGTATTAATATAACACAGTCCAGAAATAGCCCAATATAAGGCGGCTGGGGTAACAGCCTGCACGTGTCTCACATACTTGGGGAACGCCCCTCACTTGGCGTGTTGCAACCAGGTAGAGAAGGCAGGTACAAAATTACTTGAACCTTGGGTCAGTGTGCCCTGCATGCACGTCATCCAAAAACGTATCGCTTTCCTCGGTCCGATACGTGGAAATGACGATTGAGAAAGGTCCCTGGTTCTGTAGAGTTTGCTGAGAAAAGCGAGGGTTTCAATGTGCCTGTGATGTTTAGAACCAATGCAAAGCTTGTGTGTTTTGCGTGTAGACATCTAAGTGAAAGAGTGCCTCCAAACCCGGACGGGAGATAGCATTTCAAAGTCGAGTCGACGGTGTTGCAGTTCTGACTGAGCAAGCCCAAGGAGGGCATTCGTGGTGAATGTGAAAGGTGAAGATGGAGCATTATGATTGAGAGCAATGCTCCCTCTAAGCTGTGGAGTCTTGTGAGCAGAAATTCTACTTTGTGAGCTACTGGCAAGAACGTTGTGAGCGAGCGATTTGGCTGCTGCATAAATTAGTTTGCTCTACAGCCGTCCCTCCTGAGCTAAGACCAAAATGTGTGAGCCACAGGCTAAAAAACTGTGAGCTAGCTCACACTAACTCAGCTTAGAGGTAACACTGCTGGGGAGGGATTAAAAGGTGGAATTTGCTGCCAGATGATGTAGTGATGGCCACAGGAATAAACAGCTTTAAAGGGGGATTGGATAGGTTCATGGAGGAGAAATCTATCAGTGGCTACTAGCCATGGTGACTGAGGGGAAACTCCACATTCAGAGGCACGAATCCTCTGAATCCCAGAGCCAGGAGGCAACATAAGGTGAAGGCCTCAGCCTCTCTTTCCTGTTGTCGGCCCTCCAGAGGAACTGGTTGGCCACTGTGTGAGACGGGATGGTGGACTAGATGGACCCCCACTGGTCTGATCCAGCAGGGCTCTTCTGGTGTTCTTCTCAGGGGAAGGCCTCGGCCTCTCTGCCCTGTTGCTGGCCCTCCAGAGGAACTGGCTGGCCCCTGTGTGAGGCGGGAGGCTGGACTAGAGGGACCCTCACTGGTCTGACCCAGCAGGGCTCTTCTTATGAGGGGAAGGCCTCGGCCTCTCTGCCCTGTTGCTGGCCCTCCAGAGGAACTGGTTGGCCACTGTGTGAGACGGGATGGTGGACTAGAGGGACCCTCACTGGTCTGACCCAGCAGGGCTCCTCTGATGTCCTTATCAGGGGAAGGCCTCGGCCTCTCTGCCCTGTTGCTGGCCCTCCAGAGGAACTGGCTGGCCCCTGTGTGAGACGGGAGGCTAGAGGTACCCCCACTGGTCTGATCCAGCAGGGCTCTTCTAAAGTTCTAACAAATGTCTCACCAGGCTGGATCCAGGCACTTGAGACCTTAGATGCGCTGGATCCAATTAAGCTGATGGGCAGTAGATTCAGGACAGAGAAAAGGAAATACTGCTTTACACAGCAAGTGATTGAGACGTGGAGTTTGTTGTCAGAGGACGTAGCAATGGCCACAGGCGTAGATGGGAGTTAGATTCGTGGAGGATAGATCTTCCAGTGGCTACTAGCCACGGTGACTGAGGGGAACCTCCACGTTCAGAGGCATTCAGTCTCTCAATCCTGGTTTGGGAGGAGAGGTACCTCAGCAGGGTGTAATGCCATAGTTTACCCTCCAAAGCAGCCATTTTCTGCAGGGGAATTATCTTGGTCCTCTGGAGATCAGTGGTAATTCTGGGAGTTCTCCAGGCCCGGCCTGGAAGTTGGAGAACCGGAGAAGCCCTCTGTAGAATTGTTGACTTGCGCATTGGAGCATTGTGAGCCTTGATTCCGGGGGGAAATAATTTCGCCTGAAGAAGACTCTCGAAACTCGCAGTTTTTGCTTGGGAGGCGTGTCGCTTTGATGCTTGCTGTAGCTCTTTTTGGAAAGCATAACAGCCCTGCTGCATCTCTCATCAGAGCCAGTTTGGTGTAGTGGTTAAGTGCGCGGACTCTAATCTGGGAGAACCGGGTTTGATTCCTCCACTCCTCCTCCATTTGCACCTGCTGGATGACCTTGGGCAAGCCAGAGTTCTGGCAGAGCTGTTCTTGAAAAAGAGCAGTTCCTCTCAAGAGCTCTCTCAGCCCCATCTGCCTCACAGGGTGTCTGTTGTGGGGAGGGGAAGGGAAAGGAGTTTGTAAGCTGCTCTGAGACTCCTTTGGGTAGTGAAGGGCGGGGTATAAATCCAATCTCTTCTTTTACCTCACAGGGGGGCTGTGGTGGGGAGGGGAAGGGAAAGGAGTTTGTAAGCCGCTCTGAGACACCTTCGGGTAGTGAAGGGTGGGGTATAAATCCAATCTCCTCTTCTTCTTTTACCTCACAGGGTGTCTGTTGTGGGGAGGGGAAGGGAAAGAATTTGTAAGCCACTCTGAGACTCCTTTGGGTAGTGGAGGGCAGGGTATAAATCCAATCTCTTCTTCTTTTATCTCACAGGGCGTCTGTTGTGGGGAGGGGAAGGGAAAGGAATTTGTAAGCCGTTCTGAGACTCCTTTGGGTAGTGAAGGGCGGGGTATAAATCCAATCTCGTCTTCTTCTTTTACCTCACAGGGTGTCTGTTCTGGAGAGGGAAGGGAAAGGAGTTTGTAAGCCGCTCTGAGACTCCCTTGGGTAGTGAAGGGCGGGTATAAATCCAATCTCTTCTTATTTTACCTCACAGGACGTCTGTTGTGGGGAGGGGAAGGGAAAGGAATTTGTAAGCCGTTCTGAGACTCCTTTGGGTTGTGAAGGGTGGGGTATAAATCCAATCTCGTCTTCTTCTTTTACCTCACAGGGTGTCTGTTGTGGAGAGGGGAAGGGAAAGGAGTTTGTAAGCCGCTCTGAGACTCCCTTGGGTAGTGAAGGGCGGGGTATAAATCAAACTCTTTTTCTTCTTTTACCTCACAGGGTGTCTGTTCTGGAGGGGGAAGGGAAAGGAGTTTGTAAGCCGCTCTGAGACTCCCTTGGGTAGTGAAGGGCGGGGTATAAATCCAATCTCTTCTTCTTTTACCTCACAGGGTGTCTGTTGTGGGGAAGGGGGAAGGGAAAGGAGTTTGTAAGCCGCTCTGAGACTCCCTTGGGTAGTGAAGGGCGGGGTATAAATCCAATCTCTTCTTCTCTTCTTCATCACTGACGACTGCTGCGTCTCTCGTCAATCTCTCATCAGAAGCAAGATAGTCTACAGCACTGAAACCTGTCTTTGTAGCTGTGGACTTTTCTACTAGATATATAATGTTCTTTAGGTTTTGTAGTATAATGAATAAGATACACGAGGGTCTCTGTTGTGTTCAGGTATATTATTTCTATCAGTATATGAAGATACAGCAGCATAGCAGTATTGTGTTTTTTGTTCCAACACGGTGTTTTTCTACGTTTGCCCCATCTGGAAACTGGCAACGCTAATTGTGGGAGTTGCTAGTCTTACCTCGCTCATGACTGCCCGTAGCCACCCGGGCACTTTCCCAGCAAGCCCGGTCTATCCCTGGTGTTACTTTACTAACATAGTAAAGTTTTGCTCATTCTCAACCGGTGATGAATTGCCAAGAGCGGGTTGGATCCCATCCATAAACTATGAGAGATGACTGCTTTTTTTGCAGAGAGTCAACCACTCCCAGGGGAGCTGCGGTGGCTCAAGCGGTTAAGACGCTGAACTGCAGGCTGTGGAAGGTCGGTAGTTCAACAATTTGAGACCCGTGTGTGCCGCATGACGGAGTGAGCTCCCATCTCTAGTTCCAGCTCCTGCCAAACTAGCAGTTCGAAAGCAAGAAATTGCAAGTAGATAAATAGGTACCACTTCAGTGGGAAGGTAACAGTGTTCCGTGCGCCTTGGTGTTTAGTCATGCCGGCCACATGACCACGGAAACGTCTTCGGACAGCGCTGGCTCTTCGGTTTGGAAACAGAGATGAGCAATGCAACCCTAGAGTTGGATTTGACTGGCTTTCGAGCAAGGGAACCTTTACCTTTACCTAACCCAGTCTGTCTTGAGCCCAGGCCTGGTGCTCGAAATCTGCCGATGAATTCCAGCTGAGCAGAATCACGATTTGAAATGTTTTTGGAAGGTGAATTGTGGCAACTTCTGAGCTCCTCTTGCAGCAGAGGATGAAACGCTCCTCCGATGGCTTTGGAGTCTCTTCATTTTTGATGTCTTTTGCCCATTGATTCTCTTGCTGAAGTGGGAATATTTGACTCCCACATCCTAGCAGAGGATCTAGACTAATTAGTTCGTAAGAATTAATCTGTTAAAACAGCCTCAGATATCTCCAGCATCTGTCCGATCAGTCTTGCAGCCTTTAATTTTTTTGATCGTACAAATGAATTCATTGTGAGCTCTCTTCTTTGAACGTGAGACCAGCAAACCAGACAGAAAACCTTCAGAGAGTCTCCTCTTTTGTTGAAAAAAAGAAACAGCTCTCTTTATTAGACAAAATGTTAGAGAATATGAATGCATGAAAATTAACCCTAGAGCTATTGCAAAAACAACTGCCAAGCCTATCAAAGCGCTTAATGTTTCTCAACCATATTAGAGTAAGCCAAACTGAAAAGGAAACCGGCTTTCAGGTGATTGTCTTAAACGGCTTGTAGGAATTTTTCTATAAACCAAAGTCACACCCACACAGCAAGAAATCTTGCCTAATCTCTTCTGAGAGTTCCATCGAGAGAAATCTGATCTGCTTATTACATCAGTAGGAAAATAGCAGTCCTATCATGTGCTAAATCTTTCTTAAATTAAACATGATTATCATCTAGTATCTCAAAAAGGACAGTGCAGAGCTGGAAATATAAAGGTTCTGATTGATTGATTGATTGATTGATTGATTAGAAGTACAGACGAGGGGAACTAGGATGATTATTGGGTTGGAGCACCTTCCCTATGTGGAAAGGCTGAAGAGTCCGGGACTTTTTAGTTTAGAAGAGGGACAACTAGGGGGGACGTGATAGCGGTTCATCAAATTATGCATGAGGTGGAGAGAGCTGACAAAAGGAACTTTTTCTCCCTCTCCCAAAATACTAGAAGTCGAGGGCAATGCTCCCTCTAAGCTGTGGAGTCCTGTGAGCAAAAATTCTACTTTGTAAGCTGCTGGCATTAAAGTTGTGAGCGAGCAATTTGGCGACTGCATAAATTAGCTTGCTGTGGAGCCCTCCTTCCTGAGCAAAGACAAAAATGTGTGAGCTGGAGGCTAAAAAGCTCACATGAACTCAGCTTAGACGGAACACTGGTCGAGGGCATCCGATGAAGCTGATGGGCAGTAGATTCAGGAAATACAACAGGAAATATTTCTTTATTCAACGAGAAATTAAAATGTGGAATTTGTTGCCAGAGGGTGTCGTGATGGCCACAGGCATGTATAGATGGCTTTAAAGGGAACCTCCATATTCAGAGGCAATAAACCCCTGAATCCCAGAGCCAGGAGGCAACATCGGGGATGTCCTTGACCTCTATGTCCTGTTGTCATTGTCGCCCCCCCC
>NW_015171522.1:754676-769670 GCF_001447785.1 Gekko japonicus
GCTGGACTAGAGGGACCCTCCCTGGTCTGACCCAGCAGGGCTCTTCTGATGTCCTTATCAGGGGAAGGCCTCGGCCTCTCTGCCCTGTTGCTGGCCCTCCAGAGGGACTGGCTGGCCCCTGTGTGAGACGGGAGGCTGGACTAGAGGGACCCTCACTGGTCTGACCCAGCAGGGCTCTTCTGATGTCCTTATCAGGGGAAGGCCTCGGCCTCTCTGCCCTGTTGCTGGCCCTCCAGAGGGACTGGCTGGCCCCTGTGTGAGACGGGATGCTGGACTGGATGGACCACTGGTCTGATCCAGCAGGGCTCTTCTTAAGTTCTTATGAAGGCCTTGGCTTGTCTGCCCTGTTGTTGGCTCTGCAGAGGAACTAGTCGGCCCCTGTGTGAGATGGGATGCTGGACTGGATGGACCACTGGTCTGATCCAGCAGGTCTCTTATGTTCTTATGAAATGACTGGTTCTTAAGTATTGATGAGATAATCAAACAGGTGCATCTAAGAACACATCTGATATGGGCTCATCATCTTTTCTAAAGCCAGATCAGAAGGCCAGATTTAACTCTTAATCATCACATCAGAAGGCCAAATTTAACTTTTAATCTGTATTCAAAGGCAATCTATATATCTAATAACCAAGTTGCTCCCTCCGTGCGGATATCTAAATCCACACATCGGGGGCACTTGGGGGGGGGGCGGAGAGATTTTCCTGTACACTTGGAGCAGTCTCCAGGTGTGCAGAAAAATCTAAAAAGTTGAACAAATATATGGGGGATACTTAAATCCCCCCAAAGTAAAAGAGCATTCCCTGCGCATGCGCAGAGAATGCTCTGGCCACTGAGGGGGAGGCTCGGTGGGCTGGTGTCTGGGAGCCGCTCAGGCCAGAAGCGGGGGGGGGGGGGGAGCTTACCTGTGGCTGCTTCCTTCTCAGCCCTGAGGTCCTCCTGCTTCCGGGAGCAGGGGGGAATACTCCTCCCTGCGAGTATCGCGGGTCCCTCTTCTTCTACAACTAATATTTCTGAAACTGTTTTAATTAGCTGTCAAAGATTTATTTTTTAAAAAAAAAAACTTTATGCAATCAGAGTTCACCAACAGTTGAACCTGGTATGAGCTCACACTATAGAAACATGTGCATGTTCAGCAGAAAAAAGTGATGCTCTAATCAAAATACTGCTACGTTGCAAAAGGACAGTTCTGTTGTTTGGCCAGTATGAATGGCAGAAAGATAGTGGTGGTGGCCCTGTGCCAGTATCCCTTGAGTAGATGGAGGCGGTGTTCCCTCTAAGCTGAGTTAGTGTGAGCTACTTCACAGTTTTTTAGCTTCTGGCTCACACGTTTTTGTCTTAGCTCAGGAAGGAGGGTTCCAGAGCAAACTACTTAATGCCGAAGCCAAATCGCTCGCTCACAACTTTATTGCCAGTAGCTCACAAAGTAGGACCTTTGCTCACAAGACTCCACAGCTTAGAGGGAGCATTGGATGGGGGCACAGGGTTGGCACAGCTGTGTGTTGCAGACTTGGGTTTGTGTGTTGCAGTCCTGTTGGCCAGTTCATTGTGTTAGTAGAGTGCTTCTGGTTCCGGGGGGGGGGGGTTTGTCTCGGGGGTTTGCCTTTGAGCAAGGAAAGGTCTTCTGCTGAGGTCCTGTGAAGGATGAAGCTTATCTTCCACGATAGGGTGCAGGCCAGTAGTCACCGGGGGGGGCGGCATTTGGGGACACTCCCCCCCCCCAGATGAGTGCCACCCTCTTGGACAAAAAATTCAAAAGATTTAAAATACTTAAAAAAAAAAAAAAAGTTAGATGTGCATGGGGTTTCCAAAATGACCCTGAGCACTGTCAGGGAAGTGTCAGTCTCGTCCTCTTTTTTCCCAGGCCGAAAAATAAATAGAGTTTATTATTTGTTTGTTAGATTTATATCCCGGAGGAGGACTAGAGGTCGCAGCGGAGCTGGAGCGGCTGCTTCTGCTCCTGCAAGAGGAGCAGCAGGTGCAGGCGGCGCACCCCCCAGATTTTCCCACCCCCTACCAACCAAAATTTTCCGGCTACGCCCCTGGTAGGTTGTAGATCAGGGGTTCCCAATGTTTGTGAGCCTGTGAGCATCTTTGGAATTGTGGCACAGTCACAAAATGGCTGCCAAAGGAGGCAGAGCCGGCCACAAAATGGCTGCCACAGCTTACCTTCAGTCACATAATTAAGATATCTGTGCTGTGGTGGTCGGCCCCAGTGTTCCCTCTAAGCTGAGTGAGTATGAGGCTAGCTCACCGTTTTTTTAGCCTCCGGCTCACACATTTTCGTCTTCGCTCAGGAAGGAGGGCTCGAGAGCAACCCAATTTCTGCAGCAGCCAAATCGCTTGCTCACAACTTTCATGCCAGTGGCTCCCAAAGTAGAATTTTTGCTCACAAGACTCCACAGCTTTGCGGGAGCATTGGTGGCAGCTGCGGTCAAAGCGAATTTTATTTAAAAAATGCACAGCCAATCAAATCTCCAGTGGCCAATCAGAAGCCTGCCGGGCAAAAGCCCCACCTGGCCCCGCTCACTTTCTGAAAACACTTGGCAGGCATGAGGAAAGGTGTCGGCGGCTGCCGTGGTTCACCGGGGCACCATGTTGGGGATGCCGGTATACATCCTTGACGGTGCTCTAAGAATTTTTAGGTGGAAGCTGCGGGTGACAATAGAGGACTCCCCAGGTGAAATCTCCCATTTCCTCCCCCCTCTTGGTTGGCAACATCCAAGGTCACTGGTTGTGTGGGGGGGACACTTGAGCGTGCCGGACCTTTACAGTAGCCTTGTTGTAGATCACAGGCCAAGACTGAGAAACCGAGGGAGAGGCCTGCCTGAGGCGTCTGTTGAGAATATGGCAGGTCCACCATTCGAGCCAGGGATCGGGGCCAAACTCGATACTGGTTTCAATTAAGCACAGGTCTTCCCTAATGGCGAAGAAGGATTCCCCCTCACACACACACACTCCCAACCGTTTTTAACAGAATAACCTACTAAACCACCTAAATAGGGCTGCCAAGTGGGGAACTCCGCCCCCCAAAGTGCAGCCTGGCTGCGTCACCTCTGTGGTAGAGAAAACTCTATGGTTTTCCCTTCGACGATCTGGGCCACGCCCTCAACGTGAGCGACGTAGCACGTCACTTTCTGTGATGTGCTGGCGGCGCACGCCGCCGAGGAGCTCCCAGAGCCCGGCGAGGCTCTCCCGCTGCCAAGGTAAGAAGACTTGGCAACCCTACACCTAAACCTCTTCGTAGCTTAAGTAAGCAAAGTGTGCTGTCGAGTTGCAGCCAGCTGATAGTGACCCCATGAAGTTCCACCTAATGGGGTTTTCGAGGCAAGAGACAATACAGAGGTGGGTTTGCCATTGTCTGCCTCTGCATAGCGACCCTGGGCTTCCTTGGCGGTCTCCCATCCAAGTACCAAGAAGTACCAATGTCACTGTTTGCTTAAGCTTGCAGGGACTGGTCTCAGCCCACTGGAGCTTTGGCACTGGTTTGATCCAGTGTCATCCCCATTTTGCAGATTAGGGAACTGAGACCAGCTGAAGAGCCAGCAGCTCTGGCTCGATGGCAGAGCCTCGGCCTGGCATGCAGAAGGTCCCCAGTTCAATCCAGGCCCGTAGCTACAGTGGGGCATCTCAGGGCTCCGCCCCCTCAAATGAGAGGCACGCCCCATAAACAGCTGCTGCCCTCTCCCCCTCCTCCCTCTCCCTCCCCTCCTGTGACATTAAAAGGTCCCTCGAACTATGGTGGTGGAGAAGACTCTTGAGAGTCCCTTGGACTGCAAGAAGATCAAATCAGTCAATCCTAAAAGAAATCAACCCGGACTGTTCCCTGGAAGGCCAGATAATGAAACTGAAGCTCAAATACTTTGGCCACCAAATGAGAAGGAAGCACTCACTGGAGAAGACCCTGATGCTGGGAAAGACTGAAGGTCAAAGAAGACGGGGACGGCAAAGGATGAGATGGTTAGACAGTGTCATCGATGCAACAAACATGAAATTGAGCCAACTTCAGAGGACGGCGGAAGACAGGAAGGCCTGGCGTGATCTGATCCATGGGGTCGCGAAGAGTCGGACTCGACTGTGCGACTGAACAACCACCACCAGCTGATCGGCAGTAACCCGCAGATCAGCTGGAGGGCCCTTTAAATCTTGCAGGAGGAGAGGGAGAGGGGCGGCCACATGCCATCCCTGAACTCCCAAGTGGCCGTTTCACTGCTTGGAGACCAGGCACGGGCAGCCCCCACTAGAAAAACAGCATTTAAAGGTTTCCCTTTAAACCCTTTCAATTTCGCCACTTGGAGTTCAGGGAAAGCAATCCCTGGCATCTCCAGTTAAGGACCAGGTAGTATGTGATATGAAAGACCTCTGCCTGAGACACTGGAGAGCCACTGCTGGTCTGAGCAGTCCAGGGGTGTCAAACATGCGGCCCGGGGGCCGGATGAGGCCCCCGGAGGGCTTCTGTCAGGCCCGCGGTGGAACTGGCTGTCTTCTGCTTCTTCTTCCAGTCTTGCTGCTGCTGCTGTGTCATCGTAGGTTTGCAGCTTACAGATACACACCTGAACAGCATACTCAAGACTGCAGCAGCACAGACATTTTGATGTAATGATTCCGACCAAGAGGTGTCAGTTATCAGACACTGTTCAATAAACAAAATATTGCAAGAGTGTTGATGTTTTAAGCATGTTTTTATTTGAAGTTAAAAAAACACCCTTTGTGTTTGTGTCCTTTACAAAGTTTATATCTCCGTGACCTGGCATTACATTTTATGACACACATGGCCCAGGGGCCCAACAAGGTCTCATTTATGTCAGATCCGACCCTCATAACAAATGAGTTCGACACCCCTGGAGTAGACAGTACTGACCTTGATGGAACAATGGTCTGATTCAGTATTAGGCAGCTTAATGTGTGTAATGTCTGATCGACCAGAGGCCATCTTGTGGTTGTGGTCAGATTGGATCCTAGGTCCCGGTGACACGAGAGGTTTTGGGCCGGGAGAGGGACGGATCGGGGGCGCAGCGAACGGGCGTGATCCCACCGCAACATCTGGGAAGCGTTGCGCGCCCGTCCCCGATCCGGCCCTTCCACCCAAAACCCCGCACCAAAAATAAACCACCTACCTGGGTGGTTCATCCGGAAAGGCCGCATCAAGGCTGGCCGTGGGATTGCCGGCGCGTCCTTCCGCCGGCGCATCCCCTGCTCCTGGCCAAACTGCGCATGCTCACACATGCGCAGTTCGGCAGCCTCCCCCTCCCGACCGTTGCTTCCTCCCCGGCATCTAATCGTGCCGGGGAGCAACGGCGCCATGGCTCAGGGGATCCGCGGGATCCCGCCGTGGCACCTCTATTTTGGTGCTGCTCAGATTAGCCAGATTTAGGCCGTTGTTTTTCCTGCCGTGTGGCAGGGACCCTAGTTTCCCAAACCAACACTCTGTCTGCTGGGATTCACTCTTGTGTCGCCACCATTCCATCAGTGGCACGTCCACGCAGACAGAATATTTTTGCATAGGCAGACAGAGTTTTGCTCTTAGGCAAGATGAGGCAGCCACCGCAGGGGGTGGAGGCAGGCTGTTTATCGCAGGACAGCAGCTCTGGCAGGGACACGATCCATCAGGAAGGCACAACCCTCACAGAAACTCTTATGCTTACACGTCTTGCCGGAATCATTCATTCATTCAGCCAGTCAGCCAGTCATTCATATCCTGGCTTCCCTGTTGGTTCAAAGCTGTTTACAATAACAGTTAAAACATCCTCAGCTACAACCAAAGATAAAACAGCAAACCCCAGATCTCTCCCTCCTCCCTCCTCCGCTCCTTAAAAGATGCCTGCTAATTCAAACCCGAGAAGAAGAAGAGGAGGAGGAGGAGGAGGAGATTGAATTTATACCCCAAAGGAGTCTCAGAGCGGCTTACAATCTCCTTCCCCTTCCCATCCCCACAACAGATACCCTGTGAGGTAAAAGAAGAAGAAGAAGAGATTGGATTTATACCCCGCCCTTCACTCCCCAAAGGTGTCTCAGAACGGCTTACAAACTCCTTTCCCTTCCCCTTCCCCTCCCCACAACAGACACCCTGTGAGGTAGAAGAAGAAAGGATTGGATTTATACCCTGCCCTTCACTACCCAAAGGAGTCTCAGAGCGGTTGACAATCTCCTTTCCCTTCCCCTCCCCACAACAGACACCCTGGGAGGTAAAAGAAGAAGAAGAAGAGATTGGATTTATACCCCGCCCTTCACTCCCCAAAGGAGTCTCAGAGCGGCTTACAAACTCCTTTCCCTTCCCCTCCCCACAACAGACACCCTGTGAGCAATGTTCCCTCTAAGCTGTGGAGTCCTGTGAGCAAAAATTCTACTTTGTGAGTTACTGGCATCAAAGTTGTGAGCAAGTGATTTGGCTACTGCATAAATCAGTTTGCTCTGGAGCCCTCCTTCCTGAGCGAAGACAAAAATGTGTGAGCTGGAGCCAGCTCACACTAACTCAGCTTAGAGGGAACATTGCCTGTGAGGTAGGTGGGGCTGAGAGAGAGCTCTTTCGAGGACTGCCCTTGAGAGAACAGCTCTGAGAGAACTTGTGACTGACCCAAGGTCACGCCAGCAGTTGCCTGTGGAGGAGTGGGGAATCAAACCCGGTTCTCCCAGATCAGAGTCCGCGCTCCTCACCACGACGCCAAACTGGCTGAAGCCCCGGTGGACAGACAGGCAGGCCTCGCAGTGTCTCCTGAAGATCTCCAAGGGTAGGGGTCCTCCCTCACCCATTCAGGGAGCCTCTTCCACAGAGCCGGAGCCACAAGAGAAGAGGCCCAGGCTCTGGGCAATGCCGGGCAGGCCACCCTAAGTGGTGGTGGGAGAGCCAACAGATGGCCGCTTCTCGACTGTAGATGGCACACAAGGGCGTATGATCTGAGAGCCATCTTCAAGTAGTTGAAAGGCTGTCCTGTAGAGGATAGAGCAGAGTTGTTTTCTGTTGTCCCTAAAAGGTCGGACCAGAACCAACAGGTTGAAACTAAATCAAAAGATTTTTCAGCTAAACATGAGGAAGAACTTCCTGACAGAGCGGAGCGGTGCCTCAGTGGAAGAGTCTTCCTCGGGAGGTGGCGGGCTCTCCTTGGGAGGTTTTCAAGCAGAGGCTAGATCAGGGGTGTCAAACTCATTTGTTACGAGGGCCAGATCTAACATAAACGTCACTTTGTTGGGCCGGGCCACGTGTGCCGTAAAATGTAATGCCAGGTACCGGAGATATAAACACAGGCAAACCCAATTAACAAGATTATTTTTTAACTCAAAAGACAAACATACTTAAAACATTAACACCCCTACAGTATTTCCTTACAGTCTCTCCCTGATGCCCGCCGTCCCACTTCCACCTCCCATTACGCATTAGCACTGGGACAGGATTGTTGTTGTTCAGTCACAGAGTCGAGTCCGATTCTTCGCGACCCCACGGACCGCATCACGCTAGGCCCTCCTGTCTTCCATCATCCTCCGGAGTTTGCTTAACTTTGTGTTCGTTGCATCTATGACACTGTCTGACCATCTCATCCTTTGCCGCCCCCTTCTTTGACCTTCAGTCTTTTCCCAGCATCAGGGTCTTCTTCTCCAGCGAGTGCTCCCTTCTCATTGGGTGGCCAAAGTATTTGAGCTTCAGCTTCAGTCTCTGGCCTTCCAGGGAACAGTCAAGGTTGATTTCTTTTAGGATTGACTGATTCCATCTCCTTGCAGCCCTCTTGTAAGCCACCCTGAGACCGCTTGTGGGGAAGGCGGGGTAAAAATGTTAAAAATAAAATAAATAAATAAAAATAAAAGGGACTCTCAAGAGTCTTCTCCAGCACCATAATTCGAAAGTGTCTATTCTTCGGTGCTCGGCCTTCCTTACAGTCCAACTCTCGCAGCCATACATTACTACTGGGAATACCATCGCTTTGACCATACGGACTTTTGTTGGCAGGGTGATGTCTCTACTTTTTATTATGCTGTCTAGGCTTTCCACCGCTTTCCTCCCGAGGAGCAGGCGTCTTTTAATTTCATGGCTGCAGTCACTGTCTGCAGGATACAGGATAGAGGGACATAATGCACGGTCTCTGTCATATGGCAATAAAGTTGTTGTTCGCAGGCCGGATAAGAGCCCTGGATGGGCCAGTTCCGCCCTGTGGGCCGTATGTTTGACACCCCTGGGCTAGTTGGCCGTCTGATGGCCATGCTGATCCTGTGAATTTAGGCAGATCGTGAGAGGGAGGGCAGGAAGGCATGATCCAGTGCTCAGCTTTTGTGGCCCTATTTATATGCCCAGGGTAATGCTGATCATCACTTTGGGGTGAGGAAGGAAATTTCCCCCAGGCCAGATTGGCCAGGGATCCTGGATGTTTGTGGGGGTTTTTTTGCCTTCCTCTGGGCATAGAGTGTGGGGTCACTGGGGGACGGGGGGAGCTAGGTAGCTGTGAATGCCCTGCATTGTGCAGGGGGTTGGACTAGATGACCCTCGAGACCCCTTGCAGCTCTTGTGTTTTCATGTACGGAAGAAGACAGATTTAAGAGCAAAATTCTAACTGCATATTTTTTTGGGGGGGGTTGCTGGCAGTGTTCTCTCTAAGCTGAGTTAGTGTGAGCTGGCTCACAGTTTTTTAGCCCCCGGCTCACACCTTTTTTTCTTAGCTCAGGAAGCATGGCTCCAGAGCAGACGAATTTATGCAGGGGCCAAATCGCCCGCTCACAACTTTAATGCCAGTAGCTCACAAAGTAGGATTTTCGCTCACAAGACTCCGCGGCTTAGAGGGAGCCCTGGTTGCTGGTGTCGGGGAAGTCACCCCTGTTACGGCTCACTTCCTGACTGTGGAGACAGGGGCAGCTGCTGCCAATCCTGCCAGGGACGCATGAAAGGAGAATAACTAAAGCGCAGGGGAAGGCAGGTCTCCGTGTGGAGTCGGCGGAGAGGAAGTAATGACTCAGGGGAGAGGAACGGCCCAGGGAATGCCCGCGTGGCTTCCTCCTAAGCTACGCTTGGAATGCACGCTACGCCGGCTGCCTCCTCTTCCCGTTTGACGGGCTCCTCCAGTCCCTGCAGGGGGCACTCCTTGGGCGGTCCGGTCACAGGCACCTTGATCAGACGCAGAATTTGACAGCTGCCCAGGTACTTGCAGCTGCGGCCCCGACGGTGAGCCAAGGTAAGGTGTGGTGGTTTGAGGGGAGGGGGCAATCAGAGTTGGGAGGCAGCATGCACCTGACCCACGGGACCCGATCCACCAGGAAGTTCTCTTGCACTGAAACGAACAGGAGGCGTGCGAGAGAACTTTCCTGCAGATGGGGCTCCGTGTTCGTGAGCGGGCCGGTCCCTTTTGCAAGTCTGTGCCTCGGGCACCAAAGCATCTTGGGTGAGTTGAGCCGGTTGTTGTGTGCACTGCATTTGCTAGGTTGGATAGTGGCCACAGATGAGGCCAGGCAGTGATCATTGCACCAAGGCAGTTGGGTGGAGGGGAAAGAGCTGGGGAGGAAGCAGAAAAGGGAAGTGTTCCGGCAAGGACAGGACACTCGGCCGCGTCTCGGGTGCAGAGTTCTAGCTGGAAGCTACAACCTGACATACCGTACGGAGGACAGGCACGCAGCCGCAGCCGTGACAGAGGTGAGACAGATAAGGGGGTCGTAGAGGACGGGGAAGTGGGTTGTGCAGTGGAAGCTGAAGGTTGTTCAGCCATTTGTTCACTAGCAGAGGTTGTGTCTGCTCTGATTTGGGTAGCCCAGGCCAGCCTGGTCTGGTCAGGTGTCAGGAGCTAAGGAGGATTGACCTTTGTCAGTACTTGAATGAGGGACCCCCCAAGGAAGTCCAGGGTTGTTACACAGAGGCAAACCACCTCTGTTGGTCTCTTGCCTTGGCCTGGATGGCCCAGACTAGCCCGCACTCATCAGATATCAGAAGCTAAGCAGGGTCAGTCCTGGTTACTACTTGGATGGGAGACCACCAGGGAAGTCCAGGGTTGTTATGCAGAGGTAGGCAATGGGAAGCCACCTCTGTTTGTTTCTTGCCTTGGCCTGGATGGCCCAGACTAGCCCGCACTCATCAGATATCAGAAGCTAAGCAGGGTCAGTCCTGGTTAGTACTTGGATCGCAGACCACCAGGGAGGTCCAGGGTTGTTATGCAGAGGTAGGCAATGGCAAGCCACCTCTGTTGGTCTCTTGCCTTGACCTGGATGGCCCAGACTAACCTGCTGTCGTCAGATATCAGACGCTAAGGAGGGTCAGTCCTGGTTAGTACTTGGATGGGAGACCACCAGGGAAGTCCAGGGTTGTTATGCAGAGGTAGGCAATGGCAAGCCACCTCTGTTTGTCCCTTTCCTTGACCTGGATGGCTCAGGCTAGCCTGCTCTCATCAGACATTGAAAGCTAAGCAGGGTCAGTCCTGGTTAGTATTTGGATGGGAGACCACCAAGGATGCCCAGGGTCGCTACGCAGAGGCAGTGGCAAACCACCTCTGAAGGCCTCGTGTCTTGAAAACCCTACAGGGTGGCCATACGTCACCTGTGATGATGGCAAAAAGAGAACGAAAGGAGATTGTGTCTAGAAAATAGCTTCTGGCAGGTTCACTGGTGTTTGCCTGGAAACGCAGGGAACAGCTGGTGTCTGCAAATCCAGCCACGCGACCTCTGGGGAGTCCTGCCACGAGAGCTGAAATGGTCCCAAGTTTATTAGGATTACTGAGCGCTCTCTGGGGCAACTCTGCAGATTTATTTTATATTTATTTTGTGTTATTTATTCAGTTTATGCCCCGCCCTCCCCACCAAGGCAGGCTCAGGGGAGCTTACATAAAATTTAAAACAGTTAAAACAATAAATTCCTAAAAAACGATCATAAAGTGCTAGTGTGCAAGACATAAATACGAATCATCTTAATAGCAGATCTTAATGGGGTACAATCAGCAATGATGTAGAAGTGTCTCGGTCCCTTCGCACCACCGATGCACAGGCTGCGGTGGTAATGCCAGGGCACAGGGGTCCCACGGTACGGCTCCTTAATCAAATGCCTGGCGGAAGAGCTCCATCTTGCAGTGTGGAGCCACCACTGAAAAGGCCCTGGCCCTGGTATCTTTGGGACCCGGGAGGGCCAGATGGTTTTGAGACCCTGATCACAGTGCTCTCTGGGGAACATGTGGGGAAATGAAGGCGGTCCCTCGGGTATGTAGGCCCCTGACCATAAAGAGCTTTAAAAGTAAGAACCAGCACCTTGAAGTGAATTCGGTATGCTATAGGCCGCCAGTGCAGTGCTTTCAGCACAGGTTCGATGTGCTCCCACATGGGGAGGGAACCAGCTGCCTAATCAGCCAAAGAGTTCACAGGAGAATGGGGGGGGGGTCATCGCAGTGGTAGCTCCAGACCTGAAGCTCAGGTCTGGGCACAGAGGCTGCCGCCGGCATGGCACCGTGGAGTGTGCCCGTCATTCGAAGTAGGAACAGAGGATCGCCTGCCAGGCTGCAAGGAAGTCCAGGGTTTAGAGGTGGTTTGCCATTGACTGGTTCTGCGTAGCAACCCTGGACTTCCATGGTGGTCTCCCATCCAAGGACTAACCAGGACTGACCCTGCTTAGCTTCTGAGATCTGACGAGATCAGGCTAGTCCGAGCCATCCAGGTCAGGGCAAGAAATGAACAGGGGTGTTTTGCCCTTGCCTTCCTCTGCATAGCAACCCGGGGCTTCCTTGGTAGTCTCCCATCCAAGGACTAACCAGGACTGACCCTGCTTAGCTTCTGAGATCTGACGAGATCAGGCTAGTCCGAGCCATCCAGGTCAGGGCAAGAAATGAACAGGGGTGTTTTGCCCTTGCCTTCCTCTGCATAGCAACCCGGGGCTTCCTTGGTAGTCTCCCATCCAAGGACTAACCAGGACTGACCCTGCTTAGCTTCTGAGATCTGACGAGATCAGGCTAGTCCGAGCCATCCAGGTCAGGGCAAGAAATGAACAGGGGTGTTTTGCCCTTGCCTTCCTCTGCATAGCAACCCGGGGCTTCCTTGGTAGTCTCCCATCCAAGGACTAACCAGGACTGACCCTGCTTAGCTTCTGAGATCTGACGAGATCAGGCTAGTCCGAGCCATCCAGGTCAGGGCAAGAAATGAACAGGGGTGTTTTGCCCTTGCCTTCCTCTGCATAGCAACCCGGGGCTTCCTTGGTAGTCTCCCATCCAAGGACTAACCAGGACTGACCCTGCTTAGCTTCTGAGATCTGACGAGATCAGGCTAGTCCGAGCCATCCAGGTCAGGGCAAGAAATGAACAGGGGTGTTTTGCCCTTGCCTTCCTCTGCATAGCAACCCTGGGCTTCCTTGGTAGTCTCCCATCCAAGGTCTAACCAGGGCTGACCCTGCCTAGCTTCGGAGATCCAGGTCAGGGCAAGAAATGAACAGAGCTGGTTTGCCATTGCCTGCCTCTGCGCAGTAGCCCTGGCCTTCCTTGGAGGTCTCCAACGCTCCCTCTAAGCTGTGGAGTCTTGTGAGCAAAAATTCTACTTTGTGAGCTACGGGCATTAAAGTTGTGAGCAAGCGATTTGGCTACTGCATAAATCAGTTTGCTCTGGAGCCCCATCCTTCCTGAGCTAAGAGAAAAATGTGTGAGCTGGAGGCTAAAAAACTGTGAGCTAGCTCACACTAACTCAGCTTAGAGGGAACACTGGAGGTCTCCTATCCACATATTAACTGGGTGCAACCCTGCTGAGCTTTTGAGATCGGGCTATCCTTGGCTATCCAAGTCAGGGCCCAGGAAACTGAGACAGACCCAAAGAGGCAGATGGGAAATAACGTATTCCTCGGATCTAGTTGCAATGGCCTGGGGAAGGGAACCGATTGTTGGCTGTTCTTACTAGGAGTGTGAATTCAGGAGCGAAAATGACCAAGTATGGTAAGCATTTATTTATAAAATTTCTGCTCTCCCGTTCAAGGGCACTCCAAGTAACACCAGCTCAAAGTTTGGCAATGCAGGAGCACCACTATGATTTATACACTTTAAGAGTAAAAGAAAAATGGAATTATCTGCATGGTACACTAAGGAAGGCGGGGGCTTAATTTGTACAATGAAAGCGGCTGGGGGGGGGCTGAGGTCTGTGTGAGAGTCCTGTTTTTTCATTCGAGGAGGAGGAGAAGAAGAAGGAGAAGAAGAGGAGGAGGAGGTGGAGATTGGCTTTATACCCCGCCCTTCACTTGGAGTCTCAGAGCAGCTTACAAACTCCTCTCCCTTCCCCTCCCCACAACAGACACCCTGTGAGGCAGGTGGGGCTGAGAGAGCTCTTTCGAGGACTGCTCTTGAGAGAACAGCTCTGACAGAACGATGGCTTGCCCAAGGTCATTCAGCAGCTGCGAGTGGAGGAGTGGGGAATCAAACCCAATTCTCCCACATTAGAGTCCGCGCACTTAACCACTAGGAAAAAGGGGAAGACCCAACATGAGATGGGTTGACTCCGCGTGCAAGACCTGAGAAAGGCCGTTAAGGAGAGGACGTTTGGGAAGTCATTCATAGACTCGTCGTAAGTCAGAAGTGACTTGAGGGCATGTAACACACACAAGATCCTTTGGGGGGGGGAAAGGTTGGATATAGTTTTTTGGATAAATAACTCATGACGGAAATGTATTTATTTGCCTAACCGTATTTATAGTCTGACTTTCTCACCGAGTGAAGTTTGAGTCCAGCGTAGAGATGTAACATTTCCGGAAATTTTGAAGCTCGGAAAAAACCCCGTTTTTTCCCCAGAAACAGACACCCTGTGAGGGAGGCGGGGCTGAGAGAGCTCTCCCAAGAACTGCCCTTGAGAGAACAGCTCTGAAAGAACTTGTGAATGACCAAGGTCACACCAGCAGCTGCATGTGGAGGAGTGGGGACTCAAACCTGGCTCTCCCAGATTAGAGTCCGTGCCAATGCTCCCTCTAAGCTGTGGAGTCTTGTGAGCAAAAATTCTACTTTGTGAGCTACTGGCATTAAAGTCTGTTATGGGGAGAGGAAGGGAAAGGAGTCCGTAAGCCGCTCTGAGAGTCCTTTGGGTAGTGAAGGGCGGGGCATAAACCTCCTCCTCCTCCTCTTTTTCTTCTATCCCCTGCTTGTGGCCAGGAGGGAATCTCATAGTTGGATCCCGTGGCATGGACAGGCAGTGAGATCCCGACTTCAGTTTGGTGCTTACAGGTCACTGGGGCTCCAGGGGACTGGACGCCGAGTCTTTTGCTGTTTTACCGTTTAATTTTTGCTTTTCCGCCACTCACACACCTTGACTGTCGCACAACCGGCTAGACAGCGTCTCTGCCCGATCGATTCCTCCCCCCCCCCCCCCCGTCAGTACTGTACTCCCAGCCACGTGCCTCTGCTGTAGAAATGTAATTAATCAAAAGAGCGAAACTGCTGCCGGAGAGAGCGAACAAACAGCACCTTGGTGTAAAGTGGGTCAGGTCACTGCCGCCATCGCTAAGAGGGGAAGAAACCGTCCCGGGAGCAACCTGGTCTGCCCCAGGCGGCAGATTCGGGACAGATTCACTTTGGACAGTTCCGCCGACCCACGGGAGACACTCCTGCAGGACCTTTCCCTGCCCAAGCCCTATGGAAGTTAACTAGGGCTGCCAACTCTCCAGGGAAGACCTGGAGATCTCCCACTAATACAGTTGTTGTTGTTGTTGTTGTTGTTGTTGTTGTTGTTGTTGTTGTTGTTGTTGTTGTTGTTGTTGTTGTGGCTTTTGCCGGAACTCTCAAGAGGGAAATTAAGTTTTCAGTCAGCATACTGAAAACTCATGAACTTTTAAACATTTTTTAAAAGAATTTTGTAAAAGAGGTTTTGGAACTCCATTCTGGCACATTCCAAAAAAGCCCTTTATTATTGTTGTTGTTGTTGTCAGGGGTCATTCCCTGCAGGAGCGCACAGGAGCGGAGCTCTGGCAGTAAAGAGCCCAGGGGGCGGGCACATGCAACAAGCCCCACCCCCTGCTCCCAGCAGCCCTCAGTCAGAGCAAGAAGCAGCCAGATAAGTTACAGAGCCCCCCCCCGCCCCCGGCCT
>NW_015171522.1:769899-790777 GCF_001447785.1 Gekko japonicus
CCACCCTCCCCACGCTCCACCCCCAAAATCTCCAGGTATTTCCCAACCCAGAGCTGGCAACCCTAACAGAAATGGCGTTTCAACAGGAACCTCCTTTTCTGAGCCAAGAGTTACGCCTTAAGTCCAGATATCCCAAAAAAGAGGCATGTTTTATTGTGTCAAATGATCAGTTGCCATCCTGTCCGCTTCGGGTGTGGCTTGGAGATCTCCAGATGACAGAGATCAGCTCCCCTGGAGGAAATGGCTGCTTTGGAGGGGCGGACTCTGTGGCATTGTGCCCCACTGAGGTTCTGGGATGCCAGCCTCCAGGTGGGGCCTGGGGATCCCCCGGAATTCCAGCTCATCTCCAGACTACGGAGATCAGTTTCCCCTGGAGAAAACAGCTGCTTTGGAGGGTGGACTCTGTGGCACTGTCCCTCACTGAGGCCCCTCCCTTCCTCAATCCAGGCTCCACCCCACAAAATCTCCAGGTTATTTTCCAAGCTGGAACTGTCAATCCTATAGTGTCCACACTTACCATAAACAAGCAAAACGGGAATGGCCTCTGAATAAATATGCATCGGATTGGTGGAGTTGCCAGCCTCCAGGTGGGAGCTGGAGATCTCCCAGGAATATAAGTGATCGCAAGACAACAGGGATCACTTGCCCTGGAAGAGATTACTTCTTTGGAAGGTGGACTCTGTGGCCTTATACCCTGCTGAGGTCCCTTTCCTCTCCATACCCCGCCCTCCCCGGATCCCCTGGAATTACAGCTCGTCTCTGGACTACAGGGATCAGTTTTCCTGGAGGAAATGGCTGCTGGGGGGGGGGGACTCTGTGGCACTGTACCTCAGTGAAGTCCAGGGATGCCAGCCTCCAGGTGGGGCCTGGGGATCCCCCGGAATTCCAGCTCATCTCCAGACTATGGAGACCAGTACCCCTGGAGAAAATGAAATGCTTTGGAGGGGGGACTCTGTAGCATTATAGTGCCCCACTGAGGTTCAGGGGTGCCAGCCTCCAGGTGGGGCCTGGGGACCCCCAGAATTCCAGCTCCTCTCCAGAGTACGGAGATCAGTTCCCCTGGAGAAAACGGCTGCTTTGAAGGGTGGACTCTGTGGCCTTGTGCCCCACTGAGGTTCAGGGATGCCAGCCTCCAGGTGGGGCATGGGGACCCCCGGAATTCCAGCTCATCTCCAGACTACAGAGATCAGTTCCCCCTGGAGGAAATGGCTGCTTTGGAGTGGGGACTCTGTGGCCTTGTGCCCCACTGAGGTCCAGGGATGCCAGCCTCCAGGTGGGGCCTGGGGACCCCCGGAATTCCAGCTCATCTCCAGACTACAGAGATCAGTTTCCCCTGGAAAAAATAGATGCTTTGAAGGGTGGACTTTCTGGCATTGTGCCCCACTGAGGTTCAGGGATGCCAGCCTCCAGGTGGGGCCTGGGGATCCCCCGGAATTCCAGCTCCTCTCCAGACTGCAGAGATCAGTTTTCCCTGGAGGAAATGGATGCTTTGAAGGGGGGACTCTGTGGCCTTGTGCCCCTCTGAGGTCCAGGGATGCCAGCCTCCAGGTGGGGCCTGGGGATTCCCTGGAATTCCAGCACATCTCCAGACGACAGAGATCAGTTCCCCTGGAGAAAACGGCTGCTTTGAAGGGTGGACTCTGTGGCCTTGTGCCCCACTGAGGTCCAGGGATGCCAGCCTCCAGGTGGGGCCTGGGGATCCCGTGGTATTCCAGCTCATCTCCAGACTACAGAGATCAGTTCCCCTGGAGGAAATGGCTGCTTTGGAGGGTGTGGCCTTGTGCCCCACTGAGGTTCCTGCTCCTCCATAGGCTCCAACCCCAAATCTCCGGGAGTTTCTTAGCCTGGAACTGACAACCCTACCCCCCCATCTCCCATTGGTGGCCTGGGGGGGAACCTGGCCACCTGATGTGTGGGGATTTATTTCCTGAGTGTGCCTGCCCCATTTCAGCTCAGGGGCAAGCCACAGGAGGTAGAGTGGGGTCGAGCCTTCTCTCAGGCCCTGCCCTATTTATGCAAACTGAAGTGACCCTGGGAAGGGGTACTGCTTTTCCCACATGTGTTCTGAGGGGCTACACTTGCAGGACCCACCCCACCCCACCCCAGGGGCAAATAGCCTCCCCGGTATTGTTTCAGGAAGTCAGGAAAACAGTGTGAGTGGAAGCCGCCACTCCCCCTGCGCCCCGATCCCAATCCAGTTCAGGCCCTGCACGCTTGGGAAATGAGTTCCCTCTTAATCGAAATGGGACTGACTCAAAATGAGGTCGGGGAGTGTTCCCTCTAAGCTGAGTGAGTGTGAGGCTAGCTCACAGTCTTTTAGCCTCCGGCTCACACCTTTTTGTCTTAGCTCAGGAAGGGCGGCTCCAGAGCAAACGAATTTATGCAGCAGCCGCCGCCCAATCGCTCACTCACAACTTTAATGCCGGCAGCTCACGAAGTAGAAATTTTGCTCACAAGACTCCACAGCTTAGAGGGAGCATTGCCCCCAATCCGGTGCATTTAAAATTGTAATGTGGACTTTGCCTTCAAGAGGAGACCGAGCCGGGCATCCTGGCCTCCTTCCCTAACTGTGATAGATGTGATCTATTTATTTACAAAATTTATCTCCCACCTTTCTGCCCTCGCATGGGCCACTCGGACAGCTAAGAATTCGTTTTGTGTTATTTATTTACTTTATTTTGTATCCCGCATCTCTCCCAGGTTGGGACCTGACGTGGCTTACGTCATTCTCCTCTCCATCCGTCTTACCCTCACAACAACCTTGTGAGGTAGGCTAGGCCAAGGTGCGTGACTGGCCCCTGGTCACCCAGCAAGCTTCCATGGCAGGGGTGGGGATTCGAACCTGCGTTTCCCAGATCCTAGTCTGACACTTTAGCCACTCCGCCACACTCTCACATGAAACGTATATGATCCAATCGCATTTTAAAACCATTAAAATTGTCTCTCTTGCCCTAACGTTGCTCCCTTCTGGGATTCTGTAATGAAGCACATCAAATCATTTACCCAGGGCTCTTTATGTAGAAAAAGCCCAGCAGGACCTCATTAGCATAATAGGCCACACCCAACAGCAGGAACCCATTAGCATATTAGGCCACACCCCTGACAGCGCAGCACATTAACATATTAGGCCACACCCCCATGATACCAGAAGTGTGTCATCCAGCCACACCCACCTTTCCCTTCTTATTCTGTTGACCTTGTTTGTTGTCCAAACCCAGGGCTTTTTTTGGAGCAGGAACTCCTTTGCATGTTAGGCCACACACCCCTAATGTAGCCAATCCTAATGAGTTTCTGCTGTTGGGTGTGGCCTGTTATGCTAATGAGTTCCTGCTGGGTGTGGCCAACTTGGGAGCCAGCCGGAACTCCGTTCCTGTGCGTTCCTGCCCAAAAATAGCCCTGCATTTACCAGTGTAGATCTTACTCTTACACCGGAAGATCTCCTCTTAAACACTCAGGGACCTACAATCCGCTCTTATTCCATCAGAGAAAGAGTTTCTTTACTGCTATATGCTGCGCGGAATACAAATGCATTGAACCGGAAGTCTCAAAAATCTCCTACTCTTACACAACGGCACCAAAAGAGATGGAGTCTGTATATTACGGCAAAAACCTGAGACAATTTAACACGTATTTCTCAGCCTTCTATGCACTCTACCTTCTCCACGATTTGCTTACCCGTACTTGAATAGCTCACATGTCAGCATGAAATTCCCCAAATGGTTGTTGACCTAGGCTTATGATACATCTTTGGGAATGATAATACTGTTCCTGGTTGTTATAGTCTGCTTGTCAACGCTTACAGTTGATATTTGTTAGTTTAACGGAAAATTTGTCCCCTGCTTCCATGTTATCGCTTACAGCATGTACCTCATTGTTTGATATTATTGTGCTGTGTATGTGTTGAGGCTAGTTAAACTTCAATAAAGTGTTCATTAAAAAAAAAACACCATTAAAACCAAACCCCTTCCCCCAAATGTACATCATTCAAACAATACTAGGGGCTTGTGCCCAAGGTGCTAGTTTGGCACATCATGTGCGCATGAGAGAGAATCCGTGGGCTTTTAATGTTGTGTAAGTGCCTGAGCACAGTGGTGCTCGTTGGCTCTAGATCAGAAGGCTTGGCGGAGAATTTGGCGGCAGCAGGGTTCCCTTTGGCTAGTGGCCAGGGCAGGCTCCAGTGATTCCGGCCTGTCCCAACTGTGTCAGGTGAGCTGGGCAGGTCTTGAGCCGACCAAGCCACACTGGCCAAAGCAACCCCTCCCAAGCCCAGACAGGTCTGACCAGAACATCCTGCAGCTGGCACGGCCCCGATCCCTCTGCCACGGTACATCCTGGGCAGCAGAAGGGAACAGGGCAACTCCCTGCGCTCCTTCCCCCTCCAGCCTAGCACAGGGTTCACCCTTCTGACCTGATTTGCAGCCTGCTGTTTGTTGTGGACGGGAATAAGGAGGCCCGTCCGTCTGTGGGGTAAGCAAGAGCAGTGGATTGGGCTTGGCGTGATGGAGGGAAGCTTCTGGCCTTGGGGGCGGGGGGGGGGAGAAAGAAGGGAGTTGTCTCGGAAAACTGGTGGCTGAATTTCGTCCCTAGTCAAATTTGCAAGGTGGAATATTGGCACTGGCGACTTGGGGATGGTGGCGGGGTTTCACATGCAGGCGTCTTGAGTGGATTTTGCAGACAGCAAGACTGGGAAGGCTCTGTTTTGGGGGCAGGGTTGCGCATCTCCTTTCTATCTGCTTCCTTCCTAGGGAGGCCAGCCTCCAGGTGGGGCCTGGGGAGCAATGCTCCCTCTAAGCTGTGGAGTCTTGTGAGCAAAAAACCTACTTTATGAGCTACTGGCACTAAATGTGTGAGCAAGCGATTTGGCTACTGCAAAAATTAGTTTGCCCTGGAGCCATCCTTCCTGAGCTAAGACAAAAAGGGGTGAGCCGGAGGCTAAAAAACTGTGAGCTGGCTCACACTGACTCAGCTTAGAGGGAACACTGCTGGGGATCCCCTGGAATTCCGGCTTATTTCCAGACGACAAAGATCAATTTCCCCTGGAGGAAATGGCAGCTTTGGAGGGGGGACTCTGTGGCCTTCTGCCGCACTGAGGTTCAGGGATGCCAGCCTCCAGGTGGGGCCCGGGGACCCCTGGAATTCCAGCTCATCTCCAGACTGCAGAGATCAGTTTCGCCTGGAGAGAGTGGCTGCTTTGGAGGGTGGACTCTGTGGCCTTGTGCCCCACTGAGGTCCAGGGATGCCAGCCTCCAGGTGGGGCCTGGGGATCCCCTGGAATTCCAGCTCATCTCCAGACTGCAGAGATCAGTTTCCCCTGGAGAAAATGGATGCTTTGGAGGGGGGACTCTGTGGCCTTCTGCCCCACCGAGGCTCTGGTCCTCCCCAGGCTCCATCTCCAAATCTCCAGGAATTTCCCAACCTGGATCTGGCAACCCCACCCCCCATCCCTCGCCAGTGACCAGGGGGAACCTGGCAACACTGTTCTTCCCACATACATCTTTGTAAATCACAGGACCTAACTGGATGAGATGCCAGGAAATTTATGATACTGTTAAGAGTTGCCACCTCTGGACTGATAAATTCCTGGATATTTGGGGGAGGGTGGGGTTGTGTGGAGGGGAGGGACCTCAGCAGGGTATGATGCCATAAATTCCACCTTCGAAAGGGGCCATTTCCTCCAGGGGGAACTGATCTCTGCAGTCTGGAGGTGAGCTGGAATTCCAGGGGATCTCCAGGCCCCACCTGGAGGCTGGCATCCCTGGACCTCAGTGGGCTACAATGCCACAGAGTCCACCCTCCAAAGCACATTCATTCCTTCCAAGGGAACTGATCTCTGTCGCCTGGAGACCAGTTGTAATTCCAGGAGATCTCCAGGCCCCACCTGGAGGATATACAAATGTTGAGTTTATGGGATAGGTTGTAAGTAAACAAAAAAAAACGTAATATAGTGATGGAATCTGCTCAATAATTATCATTACACATTTGTGTTATGGTACAGATTACAGGAGCTGCAGTGGCTCAAGTGGTTAAGACACTGAACTGCAGGCTGTGGAAGGTCTGTAGTTCAGCAGTTCGAGACCCGAGTGTGCCGCATGACGGAGTGAGCTCCCGTCTCTAGTTCCAGCTCCTGCCAACCTAGAAGTTCGAAAGCAAGAAATTGCAAGTAGATAAATAGGTACCGCTTCGGTGGGAAGGGAACAGCGTTCCGTGCGCCTTGGGGTTTAGTCATGCCGGCCACATGACCACGGAAACGTCTTCGGACAGCGCCGGCTCTTCGGCTTTGAAACGGAGATGAGCACCGCAACCCTAGAGTCGGACTCGACTGGCTTTCGAGCAAGGGAACCTTTGCCTTTACCTTTTTACAGATTACAAAACACATGCCAGTCCAAAAGACACAAATATTTAAAGTGTCCTTCTAAACCAAACTGTCCGTGCTCAAAGTTTCATCTGTACAATACAGCTCAGAGTGGCTGTACACCAATCCTTCTCTGATGTCGATGTAAATTATTCCAAATACCCTATGCATCTTTCTGGGTGGGGTGGGGAGGATTAACCCCGGATGTTCCTGGCTTCAGAGGCCACCGTGGTGCTGGAACCTTTCCCAGTGGCAAGAAGAAGCCAGCCGAAGGGTTGTCCAAAGTTGGAGCGGTGGCAGGGATGGGTAACGGTACCCTAGGATTGCCAGCCCCCAGGTGGTGGCTGGAGATCCCTTGGGATTGCAGCTGACCTCCAGGGGACAGAGATCAGTTCACTGGGAGAAAATGGATGCTCGGGAAGGTGGGCTCCAGGCCAGTGGTGTCGAACTCATTTGTTATGAGGGCCGCATCTGAAATAAATGAGACCTTGTTGGGCCGGGGCCATGTGTGTAGCGGAGATATAAACTTTATAAAGGACACAAACACAAAGGGGTTTTTTTAAAAATCTTAAAATAAATACATGCTTAAAACATCAGCTCTCTTGCAATATGTTGTTTATTGAACAGTGTCTGATCACCGACACCTCTTGCTCTGAATTATTGCATCACCATGTCTGTGCTGTTGCAGTCTTGAGTGTGCTGTTCTGGTGTGTACCTGTAAGCTGCAAACCTATGATGACGCAGCAGCAGCAGAGCTGGAAGAAGCAGCAGAAGACAGCCAGTTCCACTGCGGGCCTGATAGAAGCCCCCCAGGGGCCTGATTTGGCCCCCGGGCTGCATGTTTGACACCCCTGCTCTATGGTATTAGACTCCAGTGAAGCGCCTCCCCTCCCCAAACCCCTCCCTCCCCAGGCTCCACCCCCTAAATCTCCAGTTATTTTCCAGCCCAAAGCTGGCAACCCTAGGTAACCTCCTCGCTCTGCCGTGGTCTGTAGCCAAGTCGGGGCCTGCACCACTGTTCTTTCCAAAGAAAAACACTGCTTGGAAGTTCCAACCCCAGAACTTGCCTGTTGTATCTTGGTAGCCCCTTAATGGACTGGCCGAATTCCAGATCCAAGGAAAAGCGGGTGTGGCTGAGTGGCACAGCATCTGTCTGGCATGCAGAATGTCCCAGGTGCAAAGGACGCCTGGTGATGTGAAAGACCTCTGCCCGAGACTCGGGGAAGCAGCTGCCAGGCTGAGAAAAAGAAAAAGAAGAAGAGATTGGATTTATACCCCGCCCTTCACTACCCAGAGGAGTCTCAGAGCAGCTTACAAACTCCTTTCCCTCCCCCTCCCCACCACAGACACCCTGGGAGAGAGGTGGGGCTGAGAGAGCTCTGACAGAAACTGCTCTTTTTCAAGAACAGCTCTTATCAGAACTATGGCTTGCCCAAGGTCATCCAGCCAGGTGCAAGTGGAGGAGTGGGGAATCAAACCAGATTCTCCCAGATAAGAGTCTGCGCTCCTAACCACTACACCACTACACCGTTGACAATACTGACCCTCATGGTCGAAGGGTCCAATTCCGCATAAGGCGAGAGAGCCAGCGTGGTGTGTAGTGGTTAAGAGCGACAGACTCTAATCTGAAGAACCGGGTTCGGTTCCACACTCCTCCACATGAAGCCAGCTGGGTGACCTTGGGTCAATCACAGCTCCCTCAGAGCTCTCTCAACCCAAAAAATAAAGTCTAGCTTGCCACAAAAGAGCTAGAACTTCAGGCTGCCAGATAATCTTTGAATCTCCTGGCTATACTATAGACTCATAGAGTTGGGAGGGGCCATACAGATCATCTAATCCAACCCCCTGCCCAATGCAGGACCAGCCTAAAGCATCTCTGACAAACATTCGTCCAGCCTCTTCTTGAAAGTTGCCAGTGAAGGGGAGCCCACCACCTCCCTAGGCAGTCGATTCCACCTTTGGAACCACCCTGACCGTGAAAAATACACATAATGCCGTACGATAATAATTAATGATTATTAGCATAAGGCAGCTTCATGCGTACAGTGAGACTGCGAAATGAATTTCCCTAACCTGTTCCGGTTTAGCGTGGGTCGGGTTTTCTGTCTCACAAACGACTTAGATTGCTAAGAGAGGCCAAGGGAGGCAGGTTAACCGAAACATCTGCCTCTGCCCTGGGGGAAGCTGGGTCTGAGCACTGCGCAAATGATTCCTGTGCGGGAGGACTCAGGTTTACCTCCGGCAGGCCGCCTTGGCCGAGAGTGGACGTTTGTCAGGAGTGCAAAACCGTCGGAATAGTAAGTTTGCCGGTCATGTCGCCGCAACACGACGCGGCAGGCTGATTCTCTGTCTCACGGTTGTATGTTCCAGAGCTGGTCCTGCAAACAGATCAGCTACCGGTGTGCCCATACATTCGAGATGGGCTGTGGGTGGCCTTTTTGCTCATGGGCGTGCCGTAATCTTTGTGGATGTCTGTCATCTCGTGTTCTTAGTGATGCCAGCCTCCAGGCGGGACCTGGGGATGCCCCAGAATTCCAGCTCCTCTCCAGACTACAGCAATCAGTTTCCCCTGGAGAGAATGGCTGCTTTGGAGGGGGGACTCTGTGGCACTGTGCCCCACTGAGGTCCCTGCCCTCCCCAGATTCCACCCCCCAAATCTCCAGGCGTTTCCCAACCTGGATCTGGCAACCTTAACCCCACCTCCCGCCGGTCGCCAGGGGGACATGGCAGCGTTCTGCGCTAGGGGGTCAGCTGTAGAATACTAGGTAGTACAAACCAACCAAAAAAAAAAAATGAACATCCCATAAGTGTGATGCCTGTCTGTTCGAGCCGTGAACCAGCAAATCTCATCTCAGCCATGATCTCTGTAGCTTCGGGCATGCCACTGTTCTCTGTGCATTCACTCGCTGTTTGCGATACGGGGACATTGAAATCGGCCTCCTTCACAGGGCTGTTGTGATGATTACTGAAGTAATACCTCCTTCACAGGGCTGTTGTGATGATTACTGAAGTAATACATGTGAAGTCTTTTCAACGCCAACTGTGTTAAATCAGTGCTGAATATGACCGTTACCTTCCAGAGTCAAACACATACTTTGTGCTTCTGTTAGAGATCTGGTTGTCGATGGCGTCACATGAGCACATGAAACTGTCTGGGTCCATCAAAGACGGTATTGTCTACTCAGACTGGCAGCAGCTCTCCGGGGCCTCAGGCGAAAGTCTTGTGCATCTCCTACCGCCTCATCCTTTTTTTAACTGGAGTAAAAGGTAAAGGTTCCCTTGCTCGAAAGCCAGTCGAATCTGACTCTAGGGTTGCGGAGCTCATCTCCGTTTCAAAGCCGAAGAGCCAGCGCTGTCCGAAGACGTTTCCATGGTCATGTGGGCGGCATGACTAAACACCAAGGCGCACAGAACGCTGTTACCTTCCCACTGAAGTGGTACCTATTTATCTACTTGCAATTTCTTGCTTTTGAACTGCTAGGTTGGCAGGAGCTGGAACTAGAGACGGGAGCTCACTCCGTCATGCGGCACCTGGGTCTCGAACTGCTGAACTACCGACCTTCCACAGCCTGCAGTTCAGCGTCTTAACCACTTGAGCCACCACAGCTCCTTTAACTGGAGTACTGAGGGTTTATTTGCTATTGGTATCCTACCAAACAACAACAAGAAGAAGAGATTGGATTTATACCCCACCATTCACTTGGAGTCTCAGAGCGGCTTACACACTCCTTTCCCTTCCCCTCCCCACAACAGACACCCTGTGAGGTAGGTGGGGCTGAGAGAGCTCTTCCGAACTGTCCTTGAGAGAACAGCTCTGACAGGCTTGCCCAAGGTCATCCAGCAGCTGCATGTGGAGGAGTGGGGAATCGAACCCGGTTCTCCCAGAGTAGAGTCCGCACACTTAACCACTACACCAAACTGGCTCTCCCTCAAACTGGCGGTGCCCATGTTTTGGCTCTTTGGAGATACGTTGCGTGGGGCGACATAACTTGGTGATACGTATTGTGTATCCTGCCAACACTACAGTGCGTGCCATTGGTATTTATGTTGTCGGTGGATCTGCGGACAGTGCAGCCTTGCGCAGAGCAGCGGCGAGAGGTTTTGCGAGTCAGCTGCGGCTGACGGCTGAGTCAGTGTGCTCATCCCGGCCGATGTTGTCACGCGTCTGTCAGAAGGCATGTGTTGTTGTGCTGGCAGGGCGTGTGTCGGTGTCAGTGCTGGCATCGGTGTGCGCGTGCGCGTGTGGGGAGGGGATCATACCCCTAGCCACACCGAGGCTGACTAACCTCGACACACATGCGAATCCCTGGTACCCGTTGTGATTTCTGAGGTATAGAGACGATCTCCGCTCCGACAGCGACCCGGAATGGCAATGTCTCAAAGAGTTCTTTGGCACCGAGTGTTTATTTATTGAGCTCCCTGACACCAGAACCTCTCCCCTCCCCTCCCCCCCTTTTTGGAGCCTTTCTGTGAAAGAGCTATTTTGGAGGTGTTGCCATGACAGTAGGGCCTGCGTGGAACCATTCTGGCGACTCCAAACTGCTGTTCTATTTAGGGGTGCCATTTGGAGGGGAGGAAGAATGACACAGGGATAAAAAAACCCCTCTCACGCTTTGACTCCTGTAGCCTCTATTCTGTGGTGCTGGCCTGGTCCCCCCCCCCCCCAACACTCTGCCTTGGGTCTGGCTCCCTCTTCTCCCTCTAGGGGGGGGTGCCAGCCTCCAGGTGGGGCCTGGGGACCCCCAGAATTCCAGCTCATCTCCAGACTACGGAGATCAGTTCCCCTGGAGGAAATGGCTGCTTTGGAGGGGGGACTCTGTGGCCTTGTGCCCCACTGAGGTCCAGGGATGCCAGCCTCCAGGTGGGGCCTGGGGATCCCCCGGAATTTCAGCTCATCTCCAGACTACAGAGATCAGTTCCCCTGGAGAAGATGGATGCTTTGGAAGGTGAACTGCATGGCATTGTACCCCACTGAGGTCCCTGTTTTTCCTAGACTCCCCCCCCCCAAATCTCCAGGAATTTCCTAACCTGGAGCTGGCAACCCTACAACCCCCTGCTGGTGACCGGAGGGGACCTGGCAACCCCAGAACTTTCTTCATTTCATGTAAATTGGGACCAGGAAGTGGAAATCCTTGGAATGTATCATTTCTCACCCCTTGTTTTTCTCAGGACTCCGGTTGCCAACTTCAAGTTGGTAAATTCCTGGAGATTTGGGGGTTGGGCCTGGGGAGGGTTTGAGAAGGGGAAGAAGAAGAGGAGGAGGAGATTGGATTCATACCCCGCCCTTCACTACCCAAAGGAGTCTCAGAGCGGCTGACAATCTCCTTTCCCTTCCCCTCCCCACAACAGACACCCTGTGAGGTAGCTGGGGCAGCCTGAGAGAGCTCTGAGAGAAACTGCTCGTGAGAGACAAGCTCTGAGAGAACTTGCAGCTGACCCAGGGTCACAACAGGAGCTGCATGTGGAGGAGTGGGGACTCAAACCCCAGTTCTCCCAGATTAGAGTCCGTGCCTCAGCAAGGTACCACGTCGCAGGAAGGTACAATGCCACACAGCCCAGCCTCTAAAGCAGTCATTTTCTCCTGGGGAGATGATCTCTGTAGCTGTAGCTCCTGGAGGTCTCCAGGCCCCACGTGGAGGTTGGCAGCCCCAAACCCCCAGCCATGTATGCCCTTCACATGGCAGAGAGAGAGAGAGAGAGAGAGAGAGAGAGAGAGAGAGAGAGAGAGAGAGAGAGTGAGTGTCTGGGTCAAACATAGTTTGTCCCCTTCCTGGTCTGGGGCTGAAGCGTCTCTCCAGGAGGTGGGCAGAGAATGTCCTTGTGAGGATCTCCCGGATCCTCTCTTCCTGGCCTTGATCCAGCCCCAGCGGGAGAGGTCACTCCATTTGTCTCGGACACCCTTCTCCCATAGAATCCGGACCACAGGCCCCCACCGTCTCCAAGCATCCGAGCACTGAGCGAGCATCTCCGTCGGCTCCCATAGCATTAACCCGGTGACGATGGTACCCATCCTCCGTCTCGCCCGGCCTCCATGGCAACTCCGTGTCTTACCCCCCGTCCCCATGGCAACCACTTCTGAGGCCTGCTCTGCCTCATCAATAATTTCCTCGCTCTGTTGTTGTTGTCAGTGGTTTGAGGAGGGGGGAGGACGGAGGGGGAGGGCAGAGACCACAGGAAAGAGGGGGGGGGACAGGAGGCTTCATGGGATGGCTTTAATCAGGGGGACAAGAACAGTGCATTGATGGGGGGGGGACCCTGGACTGAGGGAATGTTCTGGATACTACCTAATGTCTGAGATGGAGTGTGTGTGCAAGATATTTTTATGACTGTGTTTTGGAAGAATCTGTGTGCTGCAGATAGGTGCATCCGCTTGTCGCAAATGTGTCCCATGCATATATGTTTATTTTTTATTCATTTTCAAATTTGTATTCTGCCCCCCCTCCCCCCACAATTGGGCTCAAGGCGGATCACAGGGCCATTCGGCATTACAATATAAATGCATTAATAATCAGATTAAAACAATAATTTAAAACAGATTGCACTGTTTCCACACGGGTGTGCGCGTAAAGGTTTCTCTTTTGGAGTTTATAGCTAGAGATGTAGGGAAGCCCCAACCTGTTCCCAGTTTTTGTGGTTCCCTACCCATAATTTTAAAAAGGACATCACATGAAAACAAAACAAAGAGCACAACTCAATCTGATTTTTTAAATTTTTTTTAACAAGGGTCTAAATCTGATGACCTCTTTGAGCTTTGCGTGCCCCACCCACGCCCCCAGTTGGCCCCGTGTATAGCTAACCCTAACTTCCCCTAAGGACTCAGACAGGTTCTGAGTTCATGCTAGGACAGGCGTCCCCAACATGGTGCCCGTGGGCACTTTCCCCGTGCCCACCAAGTGATTTTAGAAAGTGGGCGGAGTCAAGCGGGGCTCTTGCCTAGCAGGGCATTCTGATTGGCTGAACGGATTAAAATAACACTGTTCCCGCAGCAGCGGCTGCTGCTGCCTCCGCAATGTTGGCTTTATTCTCTATTGTTCCTCTTCCTCATTGTGTTTTTATATTACCCCTCTTCTCCTCAGCTTCCTTTGTATAGTTGGCTCCACCTCCTGCATTATAGGGCTGCACCCACCACGCTGTGTAAGAATTCCAGATGCGCCCGCAGGCTCACAAAGGGCTCTAGGCTCTCCATTCCCAGACGCACGCAGGCCCAATTAAGACCAGGACCATAGTGTGTAAGAAGAAGGGGTTTCATCTCGTCTCCCCCTCCCCATTTCCCCAGCCTGAAACTGTTGGCCGTACTGGGGCCTGACTTGTACTGGTGATATACATCTAGGTTTCCCCGACTAGGAGTAATATAAATATTAGCAGTATAAATATTTTATATTTATATAAAATATTTTTTGTTCAGGCTGTACGTGTCTTTTATAAATCTGTAGATCTGCGGCTTTCCATCTTTCAGACATGGTTGTGCATGTAAGCAGTTTTGCATTTGTCTAATATTTGTTTAATCCACATCCTTTATAGTCCGCCTTTCTCACTTTGACTCAAAGTGGATTATGCCGAGTGAGTCAGTACGTTCGACGGGATCGGATGTTCAGTGAGCAGCGCAATAGAATAAGGGTTGCAGAACCAACCAGAAGTCTAAAAAAAGAAACAAAATATAAGTCTTGTTCCCTCTAAGCTGTGGAGTCTTGTGAGCAAAAATTTTGCTTTGTGAGCTGCTGGCATTAAAGTTGTGAGTGAGCAATTTAGCTACTGCATCAATCAGCTGGCTCTAGAGCCATCCTTCCTGAGTTGAGACAAAAATGTGTGAGCCGGATGCTAAAAAACTGTGAGCTAGCTCACACTAACTCAGCTTAGAGGGAACACTGGTCTTGATACATTAATACTACCAGGGGTCATTTCGTAGAAAAAGAGGTGCAGGAGCTCATTAGCATAACTTATTTGCATGTGCCACACCCCCTGACATCCCCAGAAGCGTGTCAGAAAGCAACACCCACCGCTCAGGCTCCACGCTCAGGCGCCACTGGACTGTTTTGGATTGCTAGCTATTGGGGGGGGGGGACACGTGCAGATCTGTCCTTGCAGGGGAGGGAGAGCTTGTACCTGAATAAAACTTGGTCTTAAAGGTGCCACTGGATGGTTTTGGGCCGGGGGGGGCTCTGCAAGTTACCTGGCTGCTTCTTGCTCTGACTGAGGGCTGCTGGGAGCCGGGGGTGGGGCTTGTTGCATGTGCCCACCCCCTTGGCTCTTTACTGCCGGAGCTGTGCTCCTGCAGGAAATGACCCCTGAATACCACTATAATATTATTATAATATAATACTGTTAATAATACTAATACTGTTGCAAATAGGCAAGTGACTCTAAATTGGGTGAATGCCAACAGGCCAGATATTATTTAATTTTTCCTTTTTAAAATAATGTACATTATTTGTATTATGCCTTTCTCACTTGGGCTTTAGTTGGATTACACTGCGTGAGTCACTACGTTCGACGGGATGGGACGTTCAGTGAGCAATGCAAAAGGAATTAGACTTGTGGAGACTACCAGAAGTCTAAAAACAGAACAGCAAAGCCTAAGTCTTAACACATGAAACGATGCAAAAATTACACAGTAGGACCCTCGTTTCAGCAACATCCCTAACCTGGATGGCTCAGACAAGCCTGATCACGTCAGATCTTGGAAGCTAAGCAGGGTTGGCCCTGGTTAGCATTTGGATAGGAGACCACCAAAGAAGTTCAGGGTTGCTACGCAGAGGCAGGCAGTGGGAAACCACCTCTGTTCGTCTTTTGCCTTGCCTTGGATGTCCTAGGCTAGCCTGATCTTGTCAGACCTTGGAAGCTAAGCAGGGTCAGCCTGGTTAGTACTTGAGTGGGAGACCACCAGGGAACTCCAGGGTTGCTACGCAGAGGCAGGCAGTGGCAGACCACCTGTGTTTGTCTCTTGGCTTGGATGACCCAGGCTAGCCCAATCTTTTCAGATCTTGGAAGCTAAGCAGGGTCAGCCCTCGTTAGTACTTGGATGGGAGATTACCAAGGAAGTCCAGGGTTGCTATGCAGAGGCAGGCAGTGGGAAACCACCTCTGTTCATCTCTTGCCTTGACTTGGATGGCCCAGGCTAGTCTGATCTCGTCAAATCTCAGAAGCTAAGCAGAGTCGGCCCTGGTTAGTACTTGGATGGGAGTCCACCAGGGAAGTCCAGGGTTGCTACGCAGAGGCAGGCAGTGGGAAACCGCCTCTGTTTGTCTCTTGCCTTGAAAACCCTATAGGGTCACCATAAATCAGCTGCAATTTAACAGCGCTTTCCACAGTTTCCAGCAGGCTATACACAACAGTATAGGCCACCGTCCCTAATAATGTATCTGAGTAACTTTGTAAAACCTTTAGTACGGTGCAATTTTTATTACCTGCGTAGAAGGCCATTAAAGCTAAGAATGACCTAGTCAAAAACAGCTGGAAGGTTTTCCTAAGATTAGGATTTGTGGTCACCAGTGAAGTTCGGTGGGCGCTAGATTCAGAACAGACCAAAGAAAGGAATTTTTTCATGCAGCGCACGGGCTTAATTTGTAGGTTTCACTGCTTGAGGGAACTCATCCGTGGAAACAGATTTCCCTGCATAGGTGGCTGTTTTTAATTTTAAAAGCATAAACAAACTGAGGGAGATTAAGTCTGTCATGAGTCATAAGTCAGCCGTGGTTTGACTCCACCACCAGCCACACCAGGTCTCTCAGTGCTGTGATAGATGAATGCAATGTCCACATGGCATTGACTACCTCAAAGCTCATAGAAGTACATATCGATGGGAACCAGCCGGCTCTGGCTTGGCTTACCTTTAGCCAAACTGGCTGTGGCGATTGGGAACTACCGGTATCAGTGTCCAAAGGCTCAAAGACGTTTTTGTGCCTAAGGCAGAAAAGTCACGTGGTCGTACCCGTGGGGTAAGCTAGGCTGAGAGAGAGAGTAACCAGCCCCAGAGATTACCCAGAGTGCTTCAGGGTGAGCAGGGATTTGCAGTGTAGTGGTTAGAGCGTCGGATGAGGATTTGGGATACACGGGTTCGAATCCCCTACTGTGCCCATGGAAGCTTGCTGGGTGACCTTGGGCCAGTCATAAGAACATAAGAGAAGCCAATCTTGGATCAGGCCACTGGCCCATCCAGGCCAACACTCTGAGTCACACAGTGGCCAAAATGCCAGGTGCCATCAGGAGGTCCACCAGTGGGGCCAGGACATTAGAAGCCCTCCCACTGTTGACCCCCCCCCCCAAGCATCAAGAATGCAAAGCATCCCTTGCCCAGACTGAGAGTTCCTATCTATACCTCCTGGCTAATAGCCACTGATGGACCTCTGCTCCATATGCTTATCTAATTCCCACTTGAAGCCGTCCATGCTTGTAGCCACTGCCACCTCCTGTGGCTGTGAATTCCACGGGTTAATCACTCTTTGGGTGAAGAAGGACTTCCTTTTATCCGCTCTAACCCGACTGCAACAAACTTGGGAGTCCAGTGGCGCCTTTTAGACCAACGACGTTTTATTGACCGTATAAGCTTTCGTGTGCACACACACACTTCTTCAGATACATTGACACACTCTTAGCCTAACCTACCTCACAGGGTTGTTGCGAGGATAAAATGAAGGCGAGGAGAATGATGTAAGCCTCTCCGGGTGCCCACTGGGGAGAAAGGCAGGGGGTATCAAGGAAGTAAATGAACACGTAAACCCAGAGCTCCCTGTCCCTAGTCCAAAGGCCTTGTTGACACTGACTTTGGTGTGGTCTGAATATGTATTCTCACCCTCCGCCGCCCATTCTGGATCCCAGATCTTCTGTGGAGGCAGCTACCAACTTCTGGCCTTGCTTTAGTTAGGCAATTTCTTTTCATTTTTTAAATTTTTTAAAAAAATTCATACATATAAAACAGACATACAAAACATAGATAATTGGGGAAGGTTCGTTATATCATTTTTTTTAATGTTGTCATCAGTGTTCCCTCTAAGCTGAGTTCGTGTGAGCTAGCTCACAGTTTTTTTTAGCCTCCAGCTCAGGAGAGCTCCAGAGCAAACTGATTTTATGCAGCAGCCAAATCGCTCACTCACAACATTAATTCCTGTAGCTCACAAAGTAGGATTTTTGCTCACAGGACTCCACAGCTTAGAGGGAGCATTGCTTGCCATTTGACCTCATACTGTAATTAAAAAGTCCATTTCTTTTATACACCTTATAATTTTAATAAACTCCTTTTGCTCACAGGTATGTATGTAGTTCTTATTCCTTTTAATTTCGCCCGTAAGTCTAGGAATTTGATATGTGACGTTCCTCTGTCCAGTCAGGGGTCGTTTCGTAGAAAAAGAGTTAGGAGAACTCATTAGCATAACTCATTAGCATATGCCACACCCCCTGACATCACCAGAAGTGTGTCATAAGGCCACACCCCCTGACATCACAGGAATTGTGTCATAAGGCCACACACCCCGCCCCCAACGGTCCTGGCTGCTGCTGCCGGCCTTGCAGCTCCACTGCCGAGCCCCATGAGGGGCCCGGCGTTGGACCTGCAAGGCCGGCGGGAGTGCAAGGAAGCCCCGCGAAGGCCCTCCCTGGCCCCAGGCAGGCAGGGGTGGGGAGATGCAGGGAGGAAGCAACTTACCCTCCCTCTTCTCCTGCCTCCTCCTGGCTGAATGAGGGCCGGAAGCAGGGGGCAGAGCTTTGTCATGTGCCCCGCCCCCCCGTACCTCACCCGGGGGAACTGCAATCCCCCGCGATCCCCCCCGAAATGACCTCTGTGTCCAGTTATAAAACATAAACCCATGTGTCCTCAAAATCTTCTTTGTTATTTCCACTCAACATTGAGGCGAAGTTATCCATCTCTGCTGCTTCCAGTATTTTACTTATAATTTCTTCCTTTGAAGGAGTTTCACTTCTTCTCCAGTGTTTAGCATATAATATTCTTGCCGCTGTTACAACATGTAAGGTAAAGGTAAAGGTTTCGTTTGCTCGAAAGCCAGTCGAATCCGACTCTAGGGTTGTGGTGCTCATCTCCGCTGTCCGAAGACGTTTCCGTGGTCATGTGGCTGGCATGACTAAACGCCGAGGCGCACGGAACGCGGTTCCCTTCCCACCGAAGTGGTACCTATTTATCTACTTGCAATTTCTTGCTTTCGAACTGCTCGGTTGGCAGGAGTTTACAACATGTACAGTGAGGTAAAAGTCTATTTTTTAATATTTCTCTGGTGACATAGTCAATAAAAACAATTCTGGTGTATAACGAACAGTAGTTTTTAACACTTTTTGCAAAATGTCATGTCTCCAACGCCAATATTTTTTAGCTTTATCACTTGAGGTTAGGCAATTCCTCTCCTCCCTCCCCTCCCCTAATCCAGTACCCCTCCCCGCTTCCTTCCCAGGAGGAGTAGCCATTTTAAGGCCTGGTTCTCTGAAGTTTCCTTTTCTTCTTCTTCTCACAGCTGGAGATGGGAGCCCGGGGAATCTTAAATCCGGCTGAATCCCTCCTCTTTCATTTCCCTGATTGAGTTCAAATGCCTCCTTTGAGATCTCGAACCTGGGGAGGGTTGGCTGCAACGCGCCCTCTAAGCTGTGGAGTCTTGTGAGCAAAAATTCTACCTTGTGAGCTACTGGGCATTAAAGTCGTGAGCGAGCGATTTGGCTCTGGAGCCCTCCTGCCTGAGCTAAGACAAAAAAATGTGCGAGCTGGAGGCTAAAAGACTGTGAACTAGCTCACACTAACTCAGCTTGGGGGGAACACTGGTTGGCTGGCAACCTCCCCTTCCCAGCCACTCTCTTCCCTAGTCAAGAGTTTTGCCTGGAAAGCCAGTGTGGTATAATGGTTAGAGCATCAGCTGAGGATCTGGAGAGTGGAGACCCAGGTTCAGATCCCTGCTTTGACCCGGAGCTGGCTGGGTGATCTTGGGCCAGCCACATGCTCTCAGCCTAAGCTACCTCACAGGGTCGTCGTGAGGATAAGACGGTGGAAAGGAGAATGACGTAAGCCACTTAGAATTCCCATTGGGGAGATCGGCAAGGTGTAAGAGCAGTCGCCCTGACCTTGATAGCCCAGGCTAGCCAGATTTTGCCAGTCCTGGAAAGGAAACGGGGTCAGCCCTGGTTAGTTCTCGGGTGGGAGACCACCAGGGAAGCCCAGGGTCACTACGCAGAGGCAGGCGACGGCAGTCCACCTCTGTACATCTCTTGTCCTGACCCAAATGGCCCAGGCGAGCCCGATCTTGTCAGATCTCGGAAACTAAGCAAGGTTGGTCCTGGTTAGTAGTTGGTTGGGAGACCACCGGGCAAGTCCAGGGTCGTTATGCAGAGGCAGGCAGTGGCGAACCACCTCTGCTCGTCTCTTGCCCTGACCCAGATGGCCCAAGCGAGCCTGACCGTATCCGTCTCTGAAGCTAAGTGGGGTCAGTCCTGGTGAGTTCTTGGATGGAAGACCACTGAGGAAGTCCAGGGTTGCTACGCAGAGGCAGGCAGTGGTGAACCACCTCTGCTCGTCTCTTGTCCTGACCCAGATGGCCCAGGCGAGCCCGACCGTATCCGTCTCGGAAGCTAAGCGGGGTCAGTCCTGGTGAGTTCTTGGATGGGAGACCACCGAGGAAGTCCAGGGTCGCTACGCAGAGGCAGGCAACGGCAAACCGCCTCTGGATGTCTCTTGCCCCGGAAACCCTATGGAGTCGCCATCAGTCGGCTGTGACTTCCCCACCCCCCCAGAAGTAAAATAATTAATAAACAAAGCCTAAGGCATGGGGGGAAGCCTGCATTTCTGGAACAGGATGGAAAAGAGTGCCTCTGAGCGTGCGGCAGGTGGTTTTCGGAGCGATCACAGCCAAGCACCGCCCAAAAGGTGGATGGAAAAGGCGGTGCGAGCATGATTCAAATAAATAAAAACAGCAGGCCCCTTGAATTTCAGATTTTTTTTGTGGGGGGGGGGGAGGTCAGAGAACGTGCCAGGGCATTCCAAAACCCCAAAGAAACCCGGATGTCGAATCCCCATCTATGAAGATAAGATCCAGGTGGTCTGAAGCAGTGGCACAAATTTCGAATCCAGCAGCACCTGGAAGGCGCCGCTGGACAGGAAATCTGTTTCCCAGCTGGGAAGCTTCACCCTTTCCCTCGGCCCCAGAAGGTGGGGGGGGGGGGAACCAGGCTCTGAGCCCCGGCACCTCTTCTTCCAGCAGGACTAAGGGAAGAAACCCCATCTGGATTCTCCACTTTGCTTTTTCTTCTGATGAAGGGGGGGGAGGGGGCCAGAACCCAGGCGTCCCGGGGATGGGGAGGGGCGGCGGCGGAGCGGACAATGGCCGGGTGGGAGAAAAGGGGGGGGGCTGGGATCTCCGGCTGGGGGCGGTCCCTGCCGCGTCCGGGCTCCTCCTCCCCGGCTCTGCGTGCGAGAGGCAGCCAAGGAGGAGCCGCGCCGGCGGCCGGACAGCCTGCGAGCCCTCGGAGCCGAGCCCCGACGGGGGGGTCCCGTTGCTTCCTCCTCTCTATCCGCTCCGGGGGGGGGGGGGGGCCGCCTGT
>NW_015171522.1:790834-836165 GCF_001447785.1 Gekko japonicus
CCCGCCCATTGCAAGCCCCCCCCCCGTCCGTCCCCCTCCTCCCTCTCTCCCTCCCTGCCATCACCCGATCCTCTCATCCCTGTCACTCAAAAGCTTGCCCTCCCCCGGGGTTACTGTTGTTGCCATCTCCTTCCTGGAAAATTCCGGGGGGTGGGGTGGGGGGGTTGCCTGTGGAGGGAAGGATTCAAGGGACGGGTTTCGCCTACCGGCTCTGGGGTAATGCTCTCTGCAGCTCCCGTTGTCTCTCTCCAGGGATGCCTGGTCCTGGTAATCCGGAGACCAGGCGTCCCTCCGGGAGCTCTCCAGGCCCCAGCTGGAGGTTGGCAAGCCTGCAGCCAGGGTGCTGGGCGCGGGCGTACGTGGAGCAACCCCTCCCACCGCCGATTATCGGCCATCGTCCCCCCCCCTCCCCATCACTACCCTGGGTGTGCACCCTTGCTCAGTCTGAAGAGAACGGGGTTCTCTAAATATTTGGACAGCCAAACACACCGGCTGGGTGACGCCCATCCATCATCTCACCCACCTAATTAATTCCCCCCCCCCTCGCCATCTGATGGGGCACCCAGGAAAGCCCTTGAACCCCTCCCCCGTGCGAAGTCCTTAAATCATCCTGTCGGGGAAACCAGCCCTTCCGGTTGGCACATCCCTGCCCACGAATGCTTTCGCCTGAGTTATCTTGCCCACCACCAGTAACCCCCCCTATACTCTCACAGCCAGCCATCTCTCTCCTTTGCAAGGGGCGCACACACATTTCAAATGGTGCCCCTTGCCCAGGCCGTAACAACTCCAAAGATATGCCCTGGTATATTGCCCTCCCTTTACGGGACCCTTCTGATTATCCATTACTGCAGCGTCCGATTTTGGTCCATTCCGCACTAGACCTTAAATCCTGGTTCGGCCCTGTCACTGAATGTACATTCTACACTACGATCGAGTTCACCCCTGTAATTATCTCGGGGTATTTTCTGTTTCCACATTACACTGAGGTCACCCTGGTTTCTCCCCACACTTGTCCCGGGATAAACGGATGCTGCTATAACCAGGGATAAATGCAAGGTATTGTGTCATTACTTGAACTCTGATAAAACCAGGGATGGGACCCAAGTGCGGAAAGGACCTGATTCTCCCACCTAGGTGTGAACCCATGGCGGGCGTGGTGAGGGGGTTTGTCCTCATCGCCTGGCAGTCGTAGCAGCAGGGAGTCCCAGTAAATATCACATGGAATAAGCCTTCCTGTGCTTTATGCACCGTTTATTTGCCTAAATTGCTGGTGTGCCTGTAGGGCCGTTCCTGCCCCACCTGGTGTATATCTTCAGTAGGGACCCTGCTTCGAAACTGCTCTTGTTCCCCTTTTTAGAAAACTCCCCCATAATAGCTGGCAGTGGAAGGTGCTGTCAAGTTGCAACTAACTTATGTGACCCCCCCATGGGGTTTTCAAGGCATGGGACAAACAGAGGTCGTTTTGCCCTTGCCTGCCTCTGCGTAGCAACCCTGGGTCTTCCTTGGGGTTTCCCATCGGAGTACTAACCAGGGCTGAGCCTGCTTAGCTTCTGAGATCTGATGAGATTGGGCTAGCCTGAGCTATCCAGGTCACGGCAAGAGAGGAACGGAGGTGGTTTGCCATTGCCTGCCTCTGCACAGCAACCCTGGGTCTTCCTTGGGGGTCTCCCATCTCAGTACTAACCAGGGCTGAGCCTGCTTAGCTTCCGAGATCTGATGAGATTGGGCTAGCCTGGGTCATCCAGGTCAAGGCAAGAGAGGAACGGAGGTGGTTTGCCATTGCCTGCCTCTGCACAGCAACCCTGGGTCTTCCTTGGGGGTCTCCCTTCTTAGTACTAACCAGGGCTGAGCCTGCTTAGCTTCTGAGATCTGATGAGATTGGGCTAGCCTGGGTCATCCAGGTCAAGGCAAGAGAGGAACGGAGGTGGTTTGCCATTGGCTGCCTCTGCGTAGCAACCGTGGGCTTCACTGGTAGTCCCCCATCTTGGTACTGTCCAGGGCTGACCTTGCTTACTTTCTGACATTAGGCTAAACTGAGCCATCCAGGTCAAGGCAAGAGATGGACAGAGCTGGGTTTGCCCTTGCCTGCCTCTGCGTAGTGACCCTGGGCTTCCTTGGGGGTCTCCCACCCAAGTACTAACTAGGGCTGACCCTGCGTCGCTTCCAAGATCTGATGAGATCATGCTATCCCGGGCCGTCCAGTTCAGGGCAGAGACGAACAGAGGTGGCTTGTCGTTGCCTGCCTCTGCGTAGCAACCCTGGGCTTCCTTGATGGTCTCTCATCCAAACACTAACCAGGGCTGACCCTGCTTAACTCCTGTGATCTAATAAGACTGGGGTAGCCTGGGCCATCCAGAGTTGGGGCGACGTGTTGATTAATAACCCATAATGTTCTCACATTCTTTGTTGTGAGTCCTTTATTAGGTAGCGTTCCACAGAACGTCTCACAATAAGTAATAAATATACACAGGGGCACCTGGCTCGATTGTTTTAGCACACTGGCAAAAACCTGTACATGGCTCACGCTTGGATCATTGACAGCCAGTGTTCCCTCTAAACTGAGTTAGTGTGAGCTAGGTCACCCTTTTTTAGCCTCCGGCTCACACATTTTTGTCTCAGCTCAGGAAGGAAGGAGGGCTCCAGAGCAAACTAATTTATGCAGTAGCCAAATCGCTCACTCACAACTTTAGTGCCAGTCGCTCACAAAGTAGAATTTCTGCTCACAAGACTCCACAGCTTCGAGGGAGCATTGCTGACATCTGTTCCCTTCTCTCATTCCCCTTTCTGGAAACCGTCTCATACGATCCCCGTCATCCCACAAAAAACGTTACCTGACATTCCCTTCACTTACTAGTTATTTTAGCATCCCACCTACCCCCCTCTATGTCTCTGACCCTTGGCCTGGTTATTCATTCCATTAAACCACCTGATGCTCAGTCACATGTCCTGTTCCTAGCTTTGTGGCCTATGGCATTAGCTTTGATACCCTTTCCCCCCGTTGTCACATGATTTCCCATCACATGCTTTGCAGTGCCAATGGGGGGCCTGTGTCCGGAAAGTCTGAAGTCCGCTGGTGTGGTATACCATTCACAGGTATCCATTCCAAAGGCTGTCTTTTCCCAGTTGTCCGTGTCCTTTAAGTTTCCACCCTCTTCTCTCCCCCACCCCCAGTGAGATTTCTGCTGTCCCTAGCTGTTATTCGTTGTGGTCTATTCAAGGAGCTTTCACAAGCCTCTGCTAGGGATATCAGGCTATGGCTCAGGGGCAGAGCCTCTGCTTGGCATGCAGAAGGTCCCAGGTTCAATCCCCGGCCTCTCCAGTTAAAAAAGACCAGGCAGGAGGTGATGAGAAAGACCTTGACCTGAGACCCTGGCTCAGAGGTAGAGCCTCTGCCTGGCATGCAGAAGGTCCCTGGTTCAGTCTCTGGCTTCTCCAGGTAAAAGGACCAGGCAGTGGGTGATGGGAAAGACCTTGACCTGAGACCCTGGCTCAGTAGAGCCTCTGCCTGGCATGCAGAAGGTCCCAGGTTCAATCCCCAACATCCCCAGTTGAAAAGGACCAGGCAGTGGGTGATGGCAAAGACCTCTGCCTGAGACCCTAGAGAGCAGCTGCCAGTCTGAGCAGGCAGTACTGACCTTGATAGACCAATGGGCAGATTCAGTAGAAGCAGTTTCCTGTGTTTGGGGAGTGTCCGTGGTTCAGTGGTAGAGCACCTACTTTGCATGCAAAAGGTCTCAGGTTCAATCCCTGGCATCTCTAGTTAAAAGGACCAGGTACGAGGTGATGGGAAAGACTTCCTCCTGAGACCCTGGCTCAGTGGCAGAGCCTCTGCTTGGCATGCAGAAGGTCCCTGGTTCAATCCCTGGCATCTCCAGTTAAAATGAACTAGGCAGTAGGTGATGGGAAAGACCTTGACCTGAGATCCTGGCTCAGTGGGAGAGCCTCTGCTTGGCAGGCAAAAAGTCCCAGGTTCAATCCCCAACATCTCCAGTTGAAAAGGACCAGGCCGTGGGTGATGGCAAAGACCTCTGCCTGAGACCCCGGAGAGCAGCTGCCAGTCTGAGCAGGCAGTACTGACCTTGATAGACCAATGGGCAGATTCAGTAGAAGGCAGTTTCCTGGGTTTGGGGAGTGTCCGTGGTTCAGTGGTAGAGCACCTACTTTGCATGCAGAAGGTCTCAGGTTCAATCCCCGGCATCTCCAGTTAAAAGGATCAAGTAGGAGGTGATGGGAAAGACCTCCACCTGAGACCCTGGAGAGTCGCTGCCAGTCTGAGTAGACAATACTGACTTAGATAGACTGGTGGTCTGATTCAGTACGAGGCAGCTTCGTATGTTCATGCGTTCTCTATGCACAGATGAGGATCTGACACTGACCTGCCTCCCGTTCCATTAGTTGGCCAAAACTGGTCTCTGCTCTGGGTTCCAGAATTCAGGAAGACCCCATATGTGGACGAAGTGATCATAAATTGGATCTTGCAAAGGTTTCTGGTGAAATTGGATCATGCAAAGGTTTCTGGTGGAAGACTTGGAAGTTGAAGTGCACTGTGGGAACCGACAGGGCTACAATACTGTGCTCAGCGTTCATTAATTTGGAGTGACTTTCCACTCCTGTTTCCATAGTCAAGTCAAGTCAAGTTTATTAGTACCGTCAAGCGACCAGCCAATCTGCTTCCATACTCACAATCACTGAAGTGGGTTTGGATTCCGTTGCGGGGTAAAGGGCCAGTGTGATGTATTTATTTATTTATTTATTTATTTATTTATTTATGTTGTTTATGGTCTGCCTTTCTCAGGGCAGACCGCCTAGTAGTTAGGGGGATGGGTGGGCTTGCCAACCTCCAGGTGGGGCCTGCAGATCACTTGCTAGAGAGATAACTGGCTGCTTTGGAGGGTGGACTCTATGGCATGGTACCGTGCTAATGTCCCTCCCCCTTCCTAAACCCCACCCTCCCCAGGCTCCACCCCCCAAAATCTCGCGGTATTTCCCGACCCAGAGGTGGAAACCAATGCTTCCTCTAAGCTGTGGAGTCTTGTGAGCAAAAATTCTACTTTGTGAGCTACTGGCATTGAAGTTGTGAGCGAGCGACTTCACTGCTGCATAAATTAGCTTGCTCTGGAGCCCTCCGTCCTGAGCTAAGATGAAAATGTGTGAGCCGGAGGCCAAAAAACTTTGAGCCGGCTCACACTAACTCAGCTTAGAGAGAACACTGGTGGAAACCCTAGCGATGGATAGCCGCCTCAGTAGTCCAGACTGAGCAAGGAAGGCAAGATATAAATGTTGTAAGTAAATAAGTGAAATTAGAACAAGGGAGAAGCCAGTTTATTCCCTGCTCAGCCAAGAAACTCACTGGGTGAGCTCAGTGCTCTCTCCGTCTAACCTACCTTACAGGTTTGTTGTGAAGATAAAAGGAGAGAGCCTTGTATCTTGGGGCGGAAGGAAGGATGGGCTGCCATTAACGCTTTGCCAGAGCGTGCTGGCTTGTTAATAGAGTGGAAAGGCGAGACTGAAGTCCAGCAGCAGCTTAGAGACCAACAATATTTCCAGGGTGTGAGCTTCCCAGAGCAGGTTTCCTTCGTCCGATATCTGGTGCCAGGGACCTTTGACTCTCAAAAGCTTAAACCCTGGAAATCTTGTCTTGTCAACTTAACTACACAGCCTCGGCCTACCCAACCGATCACGTGGGAAGCTGGTAATTCGTAGCGAGATGTATTTCGCCACCTCACTTTTACCTACCTTCCCTTGTCAGGGATGGCTGACATGATAAAAATTCTCTTCTTGGCATGCCCAGATAAGCCACTTCCCTTGTGGTTGGCGTTGCCCTGCCATGACAGATAACGTCTGTCTCATTCCAGAAGCAGAAGTGCTCGTGTGTCGCGATTTGCCGGAAGCTCAGATAGCATCATTACCACTGTCTATGACTGTGGTCTTGGGTGTAGAATTCCGCTTCCAAAGAACCTTAGCTGTCTCTGAAAGGACGGGGTGGCATTGGCCCAAGGCGAGTTCCGAGCGCTCATGACCGTAGAGATGTGCTTGAAAGTACGAGGGCGATGAAAGGCGAAATCTCAGAAACCGACGATTTTGCTTCGCAAAGGGCAAGCCGCCTTAATTGTATGAAATCGTGTGTCGTTTGTTCGTCATGTGTATGTGTCTGTGTGACCAGAGAGGGTACTGAGTGCCCGAATACCGGAGGCCACACAAAAGAAACGGATCACGTGAGCTCGGCCTCTTTGGTGTTAGGTCTGCACACGAAGGTTTTCAGAATTATACATGAGAAATTGAATCACAGATATGTGATTTAAATATACTTCTTAATCCTCTATGACAATTTACAAAAATGCATGTATTTATTAGAAAGACAGTTAAAAACAGAGGTCATTTCGGGGGGGATCGCGGGGGATCGCAGTTCCCCCGGGTGAGGTACGGGGGGTGGGGCACATGATGAAGCCCCGCCCCCTGCTTCCGGCCGCCCCGCTTCCGGCCCTCATTCAGCCAGGAGGAGGCAGGAGAAGAGGGAGGGTAAGTTGCTTCCTCCCTGCCTCTCCCCACCCCTGCCTGCCTGGGGCCAGGGAGGGCCTTCGCAGGGCTTCCTCGCACTCCCGCCGGCCTTGCAGGTCCACCGCCGGGCCCCTCATGGGGCTCGGCAGTGGAGATGCAAGGCCGGAGGTAGCGGCCGGGACCGTTGGGGGCGGGGTGTGTGGCCTTATGACACACCTCCGGTGATTTCAGGGGGTGTGGCCTTATGACACACATCCGGTGATTTCAGGGGTCGTGGCATATGCTAATGAGTTATGCTAATGAGTTCCCCTAGCTCTTTTTCTACGAAACGACCCCTGGTTAAAAACATAAGAGCCCGATGAAAGCCTCGGAAATGCATCAGGTCACTTGTATTGGCCCCTGTGTTCGGGTCAGTTACACTTTTGTAATGAGGCTTCATTGGGCCCTGATACGTTTTTAACCGTCTTTCTTATAAATACATGTATTTTTGTATACAATAAGTTTACAGTAGGTTTTTAATACTGGCCCTTTATCGGGCTTCTTTCTTACCCTTTTGTGGTTCTTGATTCCAGTTATTGGGTAAGGTTTTTTCCCCCCTCCCTGTGTCTTACTAAATAACAGTTTACAACAACTGTTCAAGGCCATTGTGCCAACGGGACTGTAACAGGAACAGTCCTGAAGAAGATACCGAAACGGTGTCTTCAGTACCCGGGAGACCATCAATTGCTGTACTTCCCCCATTGTCATAACTCACTGTATTATGCATTGAAATGTTTTAATATTCGAATGATCATACTTGACTGTATCTTGCACTGTATATAAGGACTATTTTCACTTATCACACTGTACTTTTTGGACTGTATATATTAATATTTGGTTTGCACTCAGTCCAGTACGTTAGCCTTTTCTTTCGTGTAGCCTCTGGTCCTCAGTACCCTCTTTGGTTTCTCACAGAGGTCTCCTGCCCCCCCCTTTTTTGCTCTTTCTCCCTTCTTTGGTTGGTTAAGTGGTAAGTGGTTAAGTGCGCGGACTCTAATTTGGAAGAACCAGGTTTGATTCCCCACTCCTCCACATGCAGCTGCTGCATGACCTTGGGCAAGCCACAGTTCTGTCAGAGCTGTTCTTTTTAGGACAGTTCTGGAGAGAGCTCTCTCAGCCCCACCTACCTCACAGGGTGTCTGTTGTGGGGAGGGGAAGGGAAAGGAGTTTGTAAGCTGCTCTGAGACTCCGAGTAAAGGGTAGAGTATAAATCCAGTTTCCTCTTCTTCCTCCTCCTCCTCCTCCTCCTCTTCTTCTTCTGAGCCAGTTTGGTGTAGTGGTTAAGTGCGCGGACTCTAATCTGAGAGAACCGGGTTTGATTCCCTACTCCTCCACTTGCACCTGGCTGGATGACCTTGGGCAAGCCGTAGTTCTGATAAGAGCTGTTCTTGAAAAAAGAGCAGTTTGTGTCAAGAGCTCTCTCAGCCCCACCTACCTCACAGGGTGGCTGTTGTGGGGAGGGGAAGGGAAAGGAGTTTGTGAGCCACTCTGAGATTCCTTTGGGTAGCGAAGGGCGGGGTATAAATCCAATTTCTTTTTCTTCTTTTACCTCCCAGGGTGTCTGTTGTGAGGAGGGGAGGGGAAAGGAGTTTGCAGGCCGCTCTGAGACACCTTCAGGTAGTGAAGGGCAGGGTATGAATCCAATCTCTTCTTCTTCTTTTACCGCACAAGGTGGCTGTTGTGGGGAGGGGAAGGGAAAGGAGTTTGCAGGCTGCTCTGAGACTCCTTTGGGTAGTGAAGGGCGGGGGATAAATCCAATCTCTTCTTCTTCTTTTACCTCACAGGGTGGCTGTTGTGGGGGAGGGGAAGGGAAAGGAGTTTGTAAGCTGCTCTGAGACTCCTTTGGGTAGTGAAGGGCGGGGTATAAATCCAATCTCCTCCTTCTCCTTCCTCTTCTTGTATCTATGTGACTCCATGCGCAGTTGCCAGGAAGGCATTGCTGGGGGTAGTTTTCAAGTGAACACGTGTGGCTTCAGTGTCATCAAGTTGCTTCCAAGTATGGTGACCCTATGAATTCATGACCTCCAAAGCATCCTATATGCTTAACAGCCTCGCTCAGCTCTTGCCATCGGAGGGCCTCGGCCTCCTTCCTAGAGGCAACCCATCTCGTACTGGGCCTTCCTCTTTTCCCGCTGCCTTCCGCTTTTTCTAGCATGACTGTCTTTTCTGGTGACTCTGGTCTTCTCATAATGTGACCAAAGGACAATAGCCCCAGCTTGGTCATTTTGGGGAGAGTTCAGAGTTCAGACTTGCTTTGAACTATCTGTATATTAAGTGCCATCCAGTCCGCTTCCGACTTAGGGTGACCCGATGACTTAATAATCTCCAGAAGGTCCTGTCCTTAACAGCCTTGCTCAGGTTTTGCAAACGGAGGGCCTTTGTGGCTTCCTGGATGGAGTTCATCCATCTCCTGTTGGGCCTTCCTCCTTTCCTGCTGCTTTCAGCTTTTCCTGGCGTGATGGTCTTTTCCAGTGACTCTTGTCTTCACATAACGTGACCAAAGTACAGTAGCCTCAGTTTGGTCATCTTAGCTTCTAGAAGAGAAGAAGAAGAGATTGGATTTATACCCTGCCCTTCACTATCCAAAGGAGTCTCAGAGCGGCTGACAAACTCCTTTCCCTTCCCCTCCCCACAACGGACACCCTGTGAGGCAGGTGGGGCTGAGAGAGCTCTTTTCAGAACTGTCCTTGAGAGAACAGCTCTGACAGAACTATGGCTTGCCCGAGGTCATCCAGCAGCGGCAAGTGGAGGAGTGGGGGAATCAACCCCGGTTCTCCCAGATTAGAGTCCACGCACTTCACCACTACACCAAACTGGCTCTCTAGGCAGAGTTCAGGCTTGATTTGATCTAGAACACACGTGTTTGTCATTTTTGGTGGTCCACAGTATCCGTAAAACTCTCCTCCGGCACCACATTTCAAACGAATCAACTTTCTTCTTTTCGGCTTTCCCCCAGGACACATACATGTGGCTAACTAGACACCTCTATGTGTCTGTCACATATGACGAACGGCATTCATGCCGTTTCCTACACAGACGTTACAAACTTTGTATTGTGTGAACTTAGTGGTCTTTCAAAAGGCCTAGCGTGATCAGTATTTGAGAGCGTGTTACAGGGATTCGTAAGCAATGGTTGCGTACGTTGTCTACTTTTGTGCCTGGTCTCATACCGAATCTGCATCGATGCTGAATGCCAGCACGGCTGTTTATTAGATTTTCAAAAAGGAGGCTTCTAGCCCTCATGATTCTCAAAGTACTTGTGAAAAAGATCCAGCAGATCCCAGTGGTTCAGGGGCGGAGCTTCTGTGATTTGCTTAACGGCCAGTCCCTCCTCCCTCCTTCCCATCAGGCGTTCTACTGGTCTGTCCTTCCTGTCACTCACACGCCATCTCTCATCTAGCTATCCGGATGCCAGATTTCTATCTTGTGGGGTTCTTTCAGTATAAAAATGCCTCCTACGTTTATAAAATAAAAATAGACACCTCCGATCATTCTGCAAGACATTTAGATAACATTTTGGTCACTGGGAACGTCTGTATTAATTGCACAGATTTTAATTGACTTCTGCAGTTCCTAGAGCGTGGGTTTCCCCCCACGGTTTTAACCGAGCTGTGCCTTGACTCTTCTTCAGTAGCTCTGTGTCATCCCAAAGTCAGAAAGAGGAAGTTCCTCTCTCCAAAAAGGGCTTTCCTGGTAATATTTTGGAGACCGTGAATGCACGGTGACTCCATGGAAGCCAGACATCTGTTGACGACCGTTTAGGTTGCAGACAGATCACATTTTCCCCGACATGCGGACAACCGCAAATCCTTTGTTTCTGGGAAAATGAGGATCTCCCCCCCAATCACTCACTTCTGTGGCGATGGAGTGTGCGATGTGGCGTTTCCTTGAATGTCACAGGGTTGGTGCCTTTGACATCATCTTTGCACGATCTCGCTGCTTCACACAGTTTTCCAGTAAGCTAAATTTTTGATAAGTCGTTTGAAAATTCTGCAGACGCTGCATCCTCGCCGCTTGAGAATGTCTGCGCGCGTGGAACCTTTTTCAAAGCAAGAAGGGGGAGGGAAGAGAAACGCCAGCAAGCTCTCCTTCCCCCTCTCCCCCGCACCCTCTCTGTACCAGGTAGGGTTGCCAACTCCCAGTTGGGAAATTCCTGGAGATTTGGGGGTGGAGTCTGAGGAAGGTAGGCTTTGTGGAAGGAAGGGACCTCCATGGGGCACAATGCCATAGAGTCCACCATCCAAGGCGGCCATTTTCTCCAGGGGGTACCAATCTCCAGTCTGGAGCTCAGTTGTAATTCCAGAAGATCTCCAGCCGTCACCTGGAGGCTGACAGCTCTAACCTACAGTGCTCCACTGCCTGCTTCTGCGTGCTTTGCCACCTCTGATCCTAGCTGCCTATGGTGCCTAGTGCTTCTGGAGAAAAGCAAGTGGGTAGGGCATATGATTGCCAGCGCTGGGTTGGGAGATTCCTGAAAGTTTGGGGGTGGAGCCAGAAGTGGACAGGATTTGGGGAGGGGAGGAGCCTCAGTGGGGTACTGTTATATATTTGCTTATGAGTTATCCAATGTAATCTAAACCGGAGCTTCGGGCACAAGCTCCATTGACTTCCAAGTATTCTAAACCCTGCAGTCGGATTGGTCGCTGTTGCGTAACAGACCAATCCAGAAAGACTCTGACTTTTGGCAGGAACAATTCCCATTGGTTCCAAGCACTCATCTTTGATTAGACGTTATTGTTCCAGGGGTGTGTGGTTTTACGGGTTCAAACTGTATATAGTTGTGTCGTTCTGTGCTGTCTGTCTGTGTTCACTGAGTTATGAGCTGAGTAAAGAAATCACTTGTTGAAACGCTGCCTCGATCTCAGTACATAATACTGGCGACGAGGGAGTCCACCCTCCAAAGCAGCCATTTTCTCCAGGGGAACTGATCTCTGCAGGGCAGAGATCAGTCGTAATCAGGCCCGTAGCCAGGATTTTGTGGCTTGTGGGGCAAAAATTTTTATGGTGAGGCTGATATTATTTGCCACAATGAGGGGAGTGCAGTGCTCCCTCTAAGCTGTGGAGCAACAATTGTACTTTGTGAGCTACTGGCATTAAAGTTGTGAGCGGGTTCTTTGGCTGCTGCATAAATCAGTTTGCTCTGGAGCCCTCCTTCCTGAGCAAAGACCAAAAAATGTGTGAGCCGGAGGCTAAAAAAAACTGTGAGCTGGCTCACACTAACTCAGCTTAGAGGGAACATTGGGGGTGGCACGCACCCCTCTCCCTCCCCTCCGGCAAGATTTAAAGGGCCCCTCAGCTGATCCACGGGGAGCATGTGGCCTGTCGATCAGCTGGAGGGCCCTTTAAATCTCGCAGGAGAGGAGGGAGAGGGGTACACACCACCCCTGCTTCTTCTCAAAAGCATTTAAAGGATCTTTTTAAATGCTTTTGTGGAGGGCTCTTTTTGTAGAAAAAGTCCAGCAGGAACTCATTAGCATAATAGGCCACACCCAACAGCAGAAACTCATTAGCATATTAGGCCACACCCCTGACAGCACAGCTCATTAGCCCATTAGGCCGCACCCCCATGTTACCAGAAGTGTGGTCATCCAGCCACACCCACCTTTTGCTTCTTATTCTCTTTACCTTGTTTGTTGTCAAAACCCAGGGCTTTTTTTTGTAGCAGGGACTCCTTTGCATGTTAGGCCACACACCCCTAATGTAGCCAGTCCTAATGAGTTTCTGCAGTTGGGTGTGGCCTGTTATGCTAATGAATCCCTGCTGGGCGTGGCCAACTCAGGAGCCAGCCGGAACGCCGTTCCTGTGCGTTCCTGCCCAAAAATAGCCCTGCTTTTGTGAAGAAGTGGGGGGGCCTTTAAAGAAGGGGGCTGGCCCTTTAAGGAGGGGGGTGGAGCCCCCATTAGACTCACTGTAGCTACAGGCCAGGTTGTAATCCGTGTTCCCTCTAAGATGTGGAGTCTTGGGAGCAAAAATTCTACTTTGTGAGCTCCGAGCATTAGAGTTGTGAGTGAGTGATTTGGCTGCCGCATAAATTAGTTTGCTCTGGAGCCCTCCTTCCCGAGCTAAGACAAAAATGTGTGAGCCGGAGGCTAAAAAAATGAGCTAGCTCACACTAACTCAGCTTAGAGGGAACACTGTTTGTGATCCTAGGAGATCTCCAGGCCCCGACCGGAGGTTGGCAACCCTAGCAGCAGAGTCAGGTCCCACCTTTTCCTGCCTTTGTTTGGTTTCTGTTTCAGCAGCAGCCAGCAGGAATGAATGTTGCCAAGCTGGCATTTAATCTAAGCTAGGGGTTTGTTTCATTGTCTAGGAAAGCCCTGTGGGTGTTTTGGGAAGGTCAGGACTACGGGGGCCAATGATAGTTATGCCATCTTTGCAGCAGGTGTAAAGCCAGGGCTGTGAGTGTCCTGGGGGGAGGGCAACACATGGAGCTGAGGTGTGCGCACACAGAGACACAACCCATCTCCTTGCCGTCGAAACAGGCGGTCCTCCTGACAAATGGGCCCCCCGAGGTTTGCGTCTCAGCTCAGAGGGAGCGGATCGTGCCTGGATCCCTGCCATATGGAATTTCAACCCTCGGCGAGATGCGGCCGCCTCTGGGGTGGGCTGCCACAGCTGCTGTCTCTCAGCCCCATAACATTTGGAGAGGGGAAGTAAAGGAATGTTCTCTTTCTGGCTGGAAACCTTGGAGGGAGAGAGAGAGAGAGAGAGAGCAAGAAGGGGAGAGGGAAGGGTATTCGAAGGAGCGGAGAACAGAAATCCTTTGAGCTGCCCGGAAACCTGCTAGGAAGAGAAGGCGGCTTTTGAATGTGCCTAAATTGCTAAGGCAGGAAAGATGCCCTAACAATCCACGAGCGACAGGGAAGCGTCTTTTCTTCGGCACTGACCAAGAAAGGGCATTAAAAGGTCCCCGCTGGGATCTGAACTCACGGCAGACCCGAGTTGAAAGATGCGGGTTTGTGTTGATGGGAAAAAAGCCGAGGCGGCTCAAATGTGGAGGAAGGATTAGAACTTGACTCCGCCGGCTCTCTGTCCTCTCAATTCAAGGCATCCGTCGCAACCAGCGTTTTAAGAGTCCCCATGGCGTCAGAAAGGAGGCCCGGGGGTGTGTGCTACATGCTATTCACACTGACAGTGGTATGTTTTTGCTTTCTGGGTGATATATGTTCCTCAGGAGGACCCCTGCTGAAAACTAATTGTGGAGGGGTGTTTTTTTTTTTTAGGGTGTGTTGCTTACTTCCACCTCGATGGTGATTTCCCCCCCCCTCCTGATTAGTGTATTTTATTAGTGCCTTGTTCATAGAGGAGCTCCTCTTGCCCGGTGCAGTTTTGTGCCTCTAAAAATGTTCCCTGTGGAGGTGGGGTATTTTTTTAAACAAAACAATTTGTGTGGCTCGTGGATAGCTTGCGCGCCCTCGTGACGCTCACTCTCTTTGTCCTTTTTCTCACCGACAACCCCGTAAAATGCAGGGGGGGGCGCTCCCCTTTCCCAGATGTGCAGTAATGCCTCTAGCCAGGCTTTCTTTTCATGGTAGCTTTTACACTGCATCCTTTCTTTCTTTTTTCTCTCTCCTAATGGTGTGTGTGTGTGTTGTGTCGTCTGGCACACGTCGCGTGCTCAAGGGCAGATTTTTCTCAATCATGGCGTTGTGTGTTCAGGGCCAGTTTAGCCAGTAGAGCATCTTTTCCCCCTCAGTGGCACATCACTTGGTTCACCAGAGTTCAAGCCACGAGGAAGCGGGGGAGTCCCATTCCAGGGCAATCTTCAGGCCCATTTTTCTTCCTTCCTCCATCTGCCTGTCATGCGCTTTCTTCTAACTACTCTTCAGCCTCTTAAGACTCAAGAAGTCTCCCCGGAGCAATTTAGCTTCTTCTCATATTATCTCTCTCCCCGTCTCTCTCTCCCTCTCTCCCGCTCTGAAATCGGCTGGCGTTTTCAGTGTTCTCTGAGTTGCAGACTGGGCAGTCGTCGCCTTATATATGGTGGAAAGTGCTGTCAACTCACAGCTGATTTACAGCAGCCCCGTAGGGTTTTCAAGGCAAGAGATGTTGAAAGGTGGTTTGCCATTGCCTGCCTTTGGGTCACGACCTTGGTATTCCTTGGAGGTCTCCCATCCAAATACTAGCTTGGCTTCTGAGATCTGACAAGATCGGGCTAGCCACAGACACACATGTATGAGGTTAAATGTAAACACATGCATGAGTGGCTCAGGGGCAGAGCCTCCACTTGGCATTCAGAAGGTCCCAGGTCCAATCCCCAACATCCCCAGTTAAAAGGACCAGGCAGGAGGTGATGAGAAAGACCTTGACCTGAGACCTTGGCTCAGTGGCAGAGCCTCTGCTTGGCATGCAGAAGGTCCCAGGTTCAATCCCCGGCATCTCCAGTTGAAAGGACCAGGCAGGAGGTGATGAGAAAGACCTTGACCTGAGACCTTGGCTCAGTGGCAGAGCCTCTGCTTGGCATGCAGAAGGTCCCAGGTTCAATCCCCGGCATCTCCAGTTGAAAGGACCAGGCAGGAGGTGATGAGAAAGACCTTGACCTGAGACCTTGGCTCAGTGGCAGAGCCTCTGCTTGGCATGCAGAAGGTCCCAGGTTCAATCCCCGGCATCTCCAGTTGAAAGGACCAGGCAGGAGGTGATGAGAAAGACCTTGACCTGAGACCTTGGCTCAGTGGCAGAGCCTCTGCTTGGCATGCAGAAGGTCCCGGGTTCAATCCCCAGCCTCTCCAGTTAAAAGGACCAGGCAGAAGGTGATGGGAAAGACCTCCGCCTGAGACCCAGAAGAGCCACTGCCTGTCTGAGTAGATGATACTGACCTCGATGGACCAAGGGTCTGATTCAGTATAAAGCAACTTCATGCGTTCATGCGTGTGTCGTCTGTACTTGGTTGACAGTCCCCCAAGTTCCATGGTAGTTGTGTGTGACTTTTTAAAAATTTTACACTTCAAATGTAGAGGGTTTTTTTCCTGTGGAGGAAGTTCTGTATTTCTGTTTTCTTTCTGTGGGGGCCGCTGCACCTATATTTCTGGAGGTGGGTGATCACAAAAATGTCTGTTCCTCCTTCCCCTCAGGGTTCATGTGGTAAAACGCTTTTGTGAAATGGCCCTGACCAGTCACTTGTGTTCTAGAATGCACAGACTGCCTGATTGTGTTTGGACTTTACACCAGAACAGATTTACCACACACATGTTTTAAGGGAGACGTTATTTTTTGTGGTGATCTCCTTCCACCTTTGATTTGGTCGTGGTGGCAGTTGGTATGGTGATGGTGGAAAGTTTCATCAAGTCACAGCCAGCTTACACTGACCCCATAGGGTGTTCAAGGCAAGACAGTTTCGGAGGTGGGTTGGCCATGGCCTGCCTCTGCATAGCAATCCTGAACGTCTTTGGTGGTCTCCCATCCAAGTACTAACCAAGGCCCACCCTGCTTAGCTGCTGATACCTGACAAGATTGGGTTAGCCTGGGCCATCCAGGTCAGAGACAAACAGAGGTGGTGTGCCATGGTCTGCCTCTGCATAGCAACCCTCGACTTCTTTGGCGGTGTCCTACCGAAGAACTAACCAAGGCCGACCCTGCTTAGCTTCTGAGATCTAACAAGATCAGGCTAGCCTGGGCTGGATGGTCAGGGCAGGGACAAATAGAGGTGGTATCCATTGTCTGTGGAGCAACCCCGGACTTCCTTGGTGGTCTCCCAGGGCAGACCCTGCCGAGCTTCCAAGATCTGAGATTGGGCTAGCCTGGGCCATCCATGTCGGGGCAGAGGGTGTTGTTGTTGTTGTTGTTCAGTCGCACAGTCGAGTCCGACTCTTCGCGACCCCATGGACCAGATCGTGCTAGGCCCTCCTGTCTTCCGCCGTCCTCTGACGTTGGCTCAATTTCATGTTCGTTGCATCGATGACGCTGTCTAACCATCTCATCCTTTGCCGTCCCGGTCTTCTTTGACCTTCAGTCTTTCCCAGCATCAGGGTCTTCTCCAGTGAGGGCTCCCTTCTCATTGGGTGGCCAAAGTATTTGAGCTTCAGTTTCATTATCTGGCCTTCCAGGGAACAGTCAGGGTTGATTTCTTTTAGGATTGACTGATTTGATCTTCTTGCAGTCCAAGGGACTCTCAAGAGTCTTCTCCAGCAACATAGTTCAAAAGAATCTATTCTTCGGCGCTCGGCCTTCCTTAGAGTCCAACTCTCGCAGCCATACATGACTACTGGGAATACTATTGCTTTGACCATGCGGACCTTTGTTGGCAGGGTGACGCAGGGCTCTAGTCGGGGGGGAGCTCTCAGGTACGGAGCTCCGGAAGAGAACCTCTAGGGGGCGGGACGGTCACGTGGTGAAGCCCCGCCCCCTTCTTTACCCCGCCCTCTGCTTCGATCCTCATTCCGTTTGGGAATGAGGATGAAGCAGGAGGGTAAGTAGCCGGGCCTTCTGACACACTTCCGGTGATGTCAGGGGGTGTGGCCTTCTGTCACTTCCGGTGATGTCAGGGGGCGTGGCATATGCAAATAAGTTATGTTAATGAGTTATGCTAATGAGCTCCGGCAGCTCTTTTTCTACAACAAGACCCCTGGGGTGACGTCTCTACTTTTTATCATGCTGTTTAGGTTCGCCATCACTTCCCTCCCAAGGAGCAGGTGTCTTTTAATTTCATGGCTGCTGTCACAGTCTGCGGTGATCTGGCATCCCAGGAACGTGAAGTCTGTCACTACTTCCACGACTTCCCCTTCTATTTGCCAAGGAGTGATGGGGCCGGATGCCATGATCTTAGTTTTTTTGATGTTGAGCTTCAAGCCCACTTTTGCGCTCTCCTCTTTTACCCCTGAGCAAGAGGCTCTTTAGGTCCTCTTCACTTTCTGCCATTAGAGTGGTAGAGGGTGGTGTACAATGGTAAAAACCGTGCGCTGCGCTATCCCCCATTTGAATCATAACTCCGTCGTGAACTGAATAGGGGGCTCAGAGCAATTCCCTGTCTCAACTTCAGCTTCCATTTGCCATACAGGGTAGTAATAGTGACCTACTTTTGCTGGGGGTTTTGTACAAATGGATTAATTCAGTGGTGTCAAGCTGCAACCAACTCACAGCCACCCCTTGGGTGGTTTTCAGGGCAGGATATGAGCCAAGTTGGTTTGCCATTGCCTTTCCCCTGTTGTGTGAATGGTGGTGGTAGGACCTGCCATGGAGTCACCGCTGACTTACGGTGACCCCGTAAGGTCTTCGACACAAGAGGTGCTTTGCCGTTGCCTGCCTCCGCAGAGCAAACCCTGTTCTTCCTTGGGGATCTCCCATCCAAATACTAACCAGGATCGAGAGCCAGCTTGGTGTAGCGTTGAAGAGCAGGGGGCTATAATCTGGAGAACCAGGTTTGATTCCCCACTCCTCCACATGAAGCCAGCTGGATGACCTTGGGTCAGTCACAGTTCCCTCAGAGCTCTTATCTCAGGAGCAGTTCTCTCAGACTTCTCTCAACCCTACATACCTCACAGGGTATCTATTGTGAGGAGGGGAAGGGGAGGAGGTTGTAAGCCACTCTGAGGCTCCTTCAGGTAGTGAAAAAGCAGGATATAAAAACAAACTCCTCCTCTTCTTCCTCCTCCTCCTCTTCTTCCTCCTCCTCCTCTTCTTCCTCTTCCTCCTCCTCCTCTTTCTTCCCTGCTTAGCTTCCAGGATCTGATGGGACTGGACCAGGCTGGGCCATCTAGGTCAGGGTGTTGCATGAACATGAGAGATAAAATCCATTGAGCATTTGGTTTTGCAGATTGCAAACTGGTTCTGGAAAGAGCCATTCTGTTCCTCTTCTCCGCCGCACCGTTTTCTGCATCCCCTTTTCAGGATTCCAAACAGTCGGGGATCACACAGCAACGTCGCAACAGGACACAGCCAGTCAGGTTCGACTAGGCAGCATCATCAGTGAGGGCCCCTGAGGTAGCGTTACCCTCATGGGGGCGGAGTGAACGTTGCCTCGACAACGCAGGTCCAGGCCTGATCCTCCAGCACTGAATGTGGAGGGCAGTTCCATTGGGCGCCCGTAATCTGTGGCACAGCGAGGCAGGGGGCTTCGCCTCGTTGCCCCGGCAATGCGGGTTTGTATTTCCGGTCTCGCTGTGTGGCACTGTGAAGGTGGGTCGTGAGACCGCCCTCACAGGGCAGGCGCACAGAGGCAGCCGGACAATGCTCCCAGCTCCCCTGCGCTGCAAGTGTGGGCAATGGATTTGTCTTCGCAGTGCGATGCTGCAAGGCAACAAACCGTCGCCCTGTTTCCCCGGCGATGCAGGGGTGAATTTCTCTCACCCCCGCATCCGCGTTCGGAGGCATGCTGGGAAAATGCGTTCAACAAATGCATTCCTGATAGGCAAGTTTGGGTCTGGATTTGTGGCCCGGAGCACTTGGCCCAGATGCCCGGCGTTGTCCCTCCATGAAGAGCACAGGCGCACGCACCGTTCAGGAGGGGAAAAGGAGCCGAGCGTGACGGTTTCCTGATCCTTTTAGTGCCTGCCAGGGTAAAAAGAGGTGCCCAAACAGTCATGGCTCCCACCTGCAAATGAAGATTGTGTTTTGAGTGAAGACCCAGTTTTGTTTCGGGGGGTGGCCGCAGAGCACAGTTCTCTTGTGCAGCAACTGCACTCCACACCTTCTGGGCATATTTCCCGGCAGGAAATGGGACGTTCTCACAGAGGCCTGTGGACATATCTGCAGGGCAGGAGCCACAGCTCAGTGGCACATAGTTAGTCCTTGGAGGGGAGACCACCAAGGAAGTCCAGGGTTGCCACGCAGAGGCAGGCAATGGCAAGCCCACCTCTGTTCTTCTCCGCCCTGACCTGACTGGCCCGGGCTCGCCCGATCTCATCAGCTCTCGGAAGCCAAGCAGGGTAGGCCCGTGATTAGTCCTTGGAGGGGAGACCCCCAAGGAAGTCTAGGGGTTGCCACGCAGAGGCAGGCAATGGCAAACCACCTCTGTTCGTCTCTTGCCCTGACCTGACTGATCCACCGAGGAAGTCCAGGGTTGCTGTGCAGAGGCAGGCAATGCCACCCTGCCTCTATTTGTTTCTGCCCTGATGTGGATAGCTAGCCCAATCTGGTCAGATGTCAGAAGCAAAGGGTCAGCCCTGGTTAGTACTTAGATAGGAGTCCACCAAGGAAGTCCAGGGTTGCCACGCAGAGGCAGGCAAGGGCAAACCACCTCTGATCGTCTCTTGCCATGACCTGGCTGGCCCAGACTAGCTCTGGATTTCTGACCCCGCTGGTGGACCTCCTGATGACGCCTGCATTTTGGCCACTGTGTGACACAGAGTGTTCGAGTGGATGGGCCACTGGCCTGATCCAACATGGCTTCTCTTATGTTCTCATATTTGTGTGCGTGTGTAAATGACAGTTGAGTCACAGATGACTTCTGGTGACCCCATGGGGTTTTCAAGGCAAGAGAGCAACAAAGGTGGTTTATCATTGTCTGCCTCCGTGTAGGAACCCTAGAAATATAATTTATTATTTTGGAACGGGGAGGAACTTTTATTTCCGGGGGGGGGGAAGCCCCTGAAACTTCGGAGAAAATGGAAATATGTTTAATACTTTCTTATCAAATCTAAATTTATTTTTACTGTGTTCTCAAATGCATCATTCATAACTTTGTGGGCACATAAAATCACGCTGTTTGGCAATCTTGATGACATTTAAAAAGCAGGAATTCCTAGTTATATTCAAAATTACAAAAATGGCAGCACTAGAGAGTAAGCTAGAGGTTCCTGCAACTTTAGACACCCAAAAGTAAGGGAAAGAACATAGTAGGGAGTTCTTCTCTGTTCCTTAACCATAGAGTTTCTGGCAGTTCCTAGAGCCACACCTGTCATTTCTCAGTTCTAGGAATCATCAGGGGTTGGAACACTTTCCCTATGAAGAAAGGTTAAAGCGCTTGCGGCTCTTTAGCTTGGAGAAACGATGGCTGAGGGGTGACATGATCGAGGTTTTTAAGATTATGCATGGGATAGAGCAGGTCGAGAAAGAAGTACTTTTCTCCCTTTCTCACAATACAAGGACTCGTGGGCACTCGATGAAATGGCTGATTAGTTGGATTAGAACAGATAAAAGGAAGTCCTTCTTCACCCAAAGAGTGATTCACACATGGGATTCACTGCCACAGGAGGTGGCAGTGGCTACAAGCATGGACGGCTTCAAGAGGGAATTGGATAAACCTATGGAGCAGAGGTCCATCAGTGGCTACTAGCCATAAGGTATAGATGGGAACTTTCAGTCTGGGGCAAGTGATGCTCTGTATCCTTGGTGTTTGGGGGGGGGGGTCAACAGTGGGAGGGCTTTTAAGCGATAGATGGAACACTCTGTCTGGGGCAAGTGATGCTCTGTCTTCTTGGTGCTTGGGGGGCCACAGTGGGAGGGCTTCTGGAGTTCTGGCCCTACCGGTGGACCTCCTGATGGCACCTGGGTTTTGGCCATTGTGTGACACTGAGTGTTGGACTGGATGGGCCATTGGCCTGATCCAACATTGGCTTCTCTTATGTTCTTATGCCTGGGGCACTGATGCTCTGCCTCCTTGGTGCTTGGGGGGGTAACCGTGGGAGGGCTTCTGGAGTTCTGGCCCTACTGGTGGACCTCCTGATGGTACCTGGGTTTTGGCCATTGTGTGACACTGAGTGTTGGACTGGATGGGCCCTTGGCCTGATCCAACATTGGCTTCTCTTATGTTCTTATGTTCTTAACTCTAAGGTCAGAACTTCCTGTAAGTGAGCGAGGCCTTGTTTTTCTTTTAATTTTTTTCTCCTGGGATGGCTCCTTGTCTCATTTGAGCCCGGTTTCCACCCACTGATCAAGTAAGCATCAGCCTGCAAGGGCCCCAATTACCTGGGGGGAAACGGGAACCCTGGTTCTATAGCAGTGTTCTTCCCACTATGGGTTGGGACCCTTTGGTGGGTCTTCCACTTGCTGGGCTCACCATTCTCATAAAGCCATTTATCTTCGACGTGGTCTCTGTGCTTCACACCCATGGGATTCAGTGCGCACGCGCTGGATCGATCGGTGCTGTAGCAAGCTCTATTTATTCTCATAAAGCCATTTTTCTCACTTTTTGGGAAGGACCCACTGTTCACGCGCACGGGCAGAGAGCAAGCGCACAACACACCTTCTGCCTCTTTTCAGGCACACTAGGAAAGAGCAGGGTTGCCTGATCCCCAGGAGAAGGCGAGAGTCCCCCCCGCTTCCGGGCCCCACTGCCCCGCCACCAATCAGCTGGCCGGTGGGGGGAAGTTACCCAGAAAAAGAGGGAGATCCATTCGACCCGCAGCGACACGCCGAATCACTCCCGTGACCTGGAAGCAGAGGTCATTTCGGGGGGGGAACACAGTTCCCCCGGGTGAGGTGCAGGGGGCGGGGCACATGACGAAGCCCCTCCCCCCGCTTCCGGCCACCCCGCTTCCGGCCCTCATTCAGCCAGGAGGAGGCAGGAGAAGAGGGAGGGTAAGTTGCTTCCTCCCCGCCTCTCCCCACCCCTGCCTGCCTGGGGCCAGGGAGGGCCTTGGCGGGGCTTCCTCGCACTCCCGCTGGCCTTGCAGGTCCACCCGGGCCCCTGATGTCAGGGGGTGTGGCATATGCTAATGAGTTATGCTAATGAGTTCCCCTAGCTCTTTTTCTAGAAAACGACCCCTGCCTGGAAGTGACTCATCACATCTGAGTTGTCGGGCCGACGCTCTGGTATTTGGCCAAAAATCCTGTTAGAAGCCAAATTGACGATAGAGTTTTTGCCCAAATACTAGAGTGTCACCCCGACGTCCCGGAAATGATGATGTCACTTTTGGGTCACCTGGTCAGTGACGTAGACAGGTTGCTGCATGCTGGGTGGGTTTCCCCGCTGCTTCCGGTGAATCCCCCCCCATCCTCCCCCCTGGTTTCCAGGGGGGGACCTGGCAACTCTAGGAAAGAGAACCGGATTGTCAAGACAGTATCCTTTAGGAGCGGAGACGATTCCTTGTTAGCCCAGACAGGTTCCCTCCCCACAACACCTCTCCGTTGTCACCTTTCTCTTTCCCCTTCCTGCCCTGCTCCTGTTCAGGACCCCCCCCCTTTCCCCATCGGTGAGGTCACAGCTCTTCCACCACATGACTTCCCGTAATGTGCTTGCCACTCAAGTGGTTCTCGTTCTACTACCTCTGAATGCTCCCTCTAAGCTGTGGAGTCTTGTGAGCAGAAATTCTACTTTGTGAGCTACTGGCGTTAAAGTTGTGAGCGAGCCATTTGGCTACTGCACAGATTCGTTTGCTCTGGAGCCATCCCTTCCTGTGCGAAGACAAAAACCTGAGCCGGACGCTAAAAAACTGTGAGCTAGCGCACACTAACTCAGCTTAGATGGAACACTGCTCCCGAGTCTACAGAGGTCGAACACTTCTGCTCTCCAGCAAGCCTGGGCAACTTAGGAGCCGCCAAATCAAGCAGAGGCCCCCACACCCGGCCCTGTGGGCCGGCCAGGGGGGCTCATTAACCTCCCGTTGTGCTTGCAAAAGCTGCGGGGTTGCCAAGCATTCAGCAGGCCTCGGTGTGCGGCTGGGCGGCTGCCTTCAGCCTCATGGGTCACGAGTCACACAGGAGGTTGTTTGGTTGTTCGTTTTTTTGTTTTTTTGCAGCTGAACCACCGGATTTAATTTGAAATTTAAATCGGGCGTGGCCCTCTCTTCAAGCCAGAAATGTGTGAGGAATCGGCTTTCGCACTCAGCTCCTCTGGGAGGGAGGGGGCGCTTCGTTAAAAGTGGCAATACGGTGTTAAAGCAGGGACTAGTTCATCAGGCGGAGCGCGGCTCTTAATTGTGCGGTGTGAGCTCTGTAATTAGAAACGGAACAGAGGAAAAGGAAAACTTGTTTTTTTTTAAGCAAGGGAAAAAAGGTTTTGTACCGAAAGCGCTTGGGGTTGCTTTTTCCTGTTGTGGATGAAAAACCGGCCCAGAACTTCTGCTGCTGAGACAAAGCTCAGAAGGTCCCAGGTTCAGCCCTCCAGTTAAGGACCAGGCAGTAGGTGGTGTGACAGACCTCGGCCTGAGACCTTGGAGAGCTGCTGCCAGTCTGAGTAGACAATAATGATGTTGATGGTCTGATTCAGTGTAAGGCAGCTTCCTGTATGTTTGTGAAGGGTGGCTCAGGGGTAGAGCATCTGTTTGGCACGGAGAAGGACCCAGATTCAGTTGCTGGCATCTCCCGTTCGAAGGACCAAGCAATAGGTAATATAAAAGACCTCTTCCAGAGGCCCTGAAGAGTGGCTGCAGGTCATTGTTAATAATACTGACCTTGATGGACCAAGGGTCTGACTCAGTAGAACTCAGCTTTATATATACACTAGGAAAAAGGCCCCTTGTGGAAATAAGTACAACGGCCTCTAGAAAGAGGCTCTGGGCGGGTGCCCCTGCCTTGGACATTCAGTGTCAATTTGCTGTGGCGACCTCAGCAGGGTATAATGACACTGAGTCCACCATTTTCTCCAGAGGAACTGATCTCTGCTACCTTAAGAACAGTTGTAATTTTGAGTGATCTCCAGCCCTCACTGGAGATTGGCAACAATGGTTTCCCAGAAGGGAATAGTTGGTTTGGAGGGTGGAGTCTATGGCTTTGTACCTGTCCGAGGTCCCACGCCTCCTGAAACCTCACCCTCTCCAGGCTCCATCCTTCACATCTCCAGGAATTTCCCACCTGGAGCTGGCAACCCTATCTCCTTCCCAGCCAATCATCAACCTACCTTTATTTCCCCCTCACTCTTTAGCTTTCCACCCCCCCACACACCTGCAGCCTCTCCCCGGCTCTGAAGCCCTGACTGCTACGTCACATTGACTGTCATATGGGGGCCACCTCAGCAGCATATAAGGATACAGAGCCCACCATTTTCTCCAGGGGAACTGATCTCTGCCATCTGGAAAGCAGTTGTAATTCTGAGGGATCTCCAGCCCTCACCTGGAGATTGGACACATTTTACCTCAGAACAGAAAACTGTTTAGAATGTTAGAGGCAAAAGCCAATCAAGTCACATATGCAAATGAAATCTGTGTTCCGAGGCAAAGGCCAATGAGGCTGCATATGCAAATAACCTCTGTGTTCTGACTGGCTATGGGGGGGGAGAGGAACAGCAAAATGTTTAGAATGTTGGAGGCAGGACTCAGGCAAAGCAGCCAGTGGGTAGGGAGACCCTCTGAATGGCAGATCAGAGAGCGAACTGATTTTGGAGCGTGTGGAATGTTCTAGAGAAGTGCCACCACCATTCGGCTATTATTTATAAGGGAGATGCCTGTATTTATGGGGGGCAGGGCCATGGCTCAGTGGTAGAGCATCTCTGCTTGGCTTGCAGAAGGTCCCAAGTACAATCCCCGGCTTCCCGAGTTAAAAGGACGAGGCAGGAGGTGATGAGAAAGACCTTGACCTGAGACCCTGGCTCTGTGGCAGCGCCTCTGCTTGGCATGCAGAAGGTCCCAAGTTCAATCCCCGGCTTCTCCAGTTGAAAGGACCAGGCAGTAGGTGATGGGGAAGACCTTGACTTGAGACCCTGGCTCAGCAGCAGTGCCTCTGCTTGGCATGCGGGTTCAATCCCTGGCTTCTCCTGTTAAAAAGACCTGGCAGGAGGTGATGTGGAAGATCTCTGGCTGAGACCCTGGAGAGCAGCTGCCAGTCTGAGTAGACGATACTGACCTTTGATGGACCCAGGGTCTGATTCGGTATAGGGCAACTCCATATGTTCCCCTCCTGCAACCATTCAAAATCGCTGTTTGGTGGCAGATAGGGAGTGAACTAGCCCCGCTGTCCCCCCCCATCCCCTTGGCATGCCAACTCCATGCTGCCGTGGCTTGTTAGAACCAACTCGGCATGGGGGTCTGTATGTGTGGAGCCCACAGCTGGAAGCAGCAGTCTAAGCCAGGGGTCTCCAACATGGTGCCCAGGGGCACAGTGGCACCCACCAACTCCTGAGTGCTTTTAGAAACTGGGTGAAGCCAGGTGGGGCTCTTTCCCATCTGGAGTTCCGCTTGGCCACTGGAGATCTGATTGGTGGTGCAAATTAAAATAATGTTACAGTGGCAGCTACCACCGCAGAGCTGGTTTTGTTCTGTCTCCCACTCGTCTGTCCCACTGTGTTTTTTTTAGTTACTCCTCTCGCCCTTTGCAGTTGGGCTTTCTTTTCGTGTGGCTCCGCCTCTCATGGTGGGCGGCTGATCGTTGTGCCTGCCACACTGTGTCAGAACGCCACAGGTGCCACAGGCTCAAAAAGGTTGGAGAGCCTTGATCTAAGAGGTGGCCCCAATTCACACCCTCGGGACATGTCACAATCAAAGGGGTCCGGCTTGCATGGATGAATCGGGGCTACCTGTTTTGGCCTCCATCCTGGCTCTGGGATCTAGAGGTTTACTGCCTCTGAATGTGGAGGTTCTCTTTAGTCCCCATCGCTCGTGGCCCCTGACAGACCTCTCCTCTGTGAATCTGTCTAATCTCTTCAAACTTGAGGTATCGATATTTCAATCAATAGATTAGTAAACTTTGCTCGGTGGAGTGGTAGGATGGGGGCAGGATCCGCCCAACTGTTACTAGGGAAATGCAGTTACTTTCCCACTACAGGAGCCTTTGTGATTTGTAATGATGCTGGGATGTGGTTGTGTGATTGTCATGAGCACCTATTGGGTAGTACTTGTGACATCAACAACAACGTTCAACGGTATCCAACACAACTCCTTCATTTTCCTTACAGACGAGCCCCTCTCTTTCCTCCATGGAACTCAAAAGCGGGTTTACCCCCAGCAACCTGTTAAGAGAGATTAGGATGATTGATTGCAGGTAGCATGATGTCAACTGGCAAACTTTCTAGCCAAGCAGCAAGTTAGCCCCAGATCTCCCCACTCCGATGCCCAACACACTAAATCGGAGTGGCTGGTCTCAAAGTATAATTTTAACACAGACGCAGCCTCCACAGATCTGCCATAGTTTGTGAAGTGCCTCTCTGGCCATCCCAGTAGATTCCACAATGACAAATTTGATAGCACCCTGATATTTTGGTGGACTTCATTTTGCAAGGCGGCTGCTACCGGGGGTTAGTATTCAGAGAGCAATGGTGGAAGTCAACAGTAGAAAGATGGAACAGAGCTAAGCAGGGCTCGGCCGAATAGGGTGACATCCTGACCTTCGGGGGGGGGGGAGGCAGTAGGTTTGTTCATCTCCTTCCTAGCCGAGCTAGATTCAAGTTCAATACTGTCTTAGAAACCATCAGGATTTGGGGGGTATGAGCTTTCAAGATAACGGGAGCTTTGACTCTTGAAAGTCCCTACCGTGAAAATCTTGTCAGTTTGGTGTAGTGGTCAAGTGCGCGGACTCTAATCTGGGAGAACCGGGTTTGATCCCCCACTCCTTCCACTCGCAGCTGCTGGATGACCTTGGGCAAGCCATAGTTCTGTCAGAGCTGTTCTTGAAAGGGCAGTTTCTGTCAGAGCTCTCTCAGCCCTGCCTACCTCACACGGTGTCTGCTGTGGGAAGGGGAAGGGAAAGGAGTTGGTGAACCACTCTGAAACTCCAAGTGAAGGGTGGAGTATAAATCCAATCCCTCCTCCTCCTCCTCCTCCTTCTCCTTCTCCTCCTCCTTGGTTTCTAAGGAGCTACTGGACTTGAATCTAGCACAGCCATCCTCTGAAACTTCCTAGCCCGGCAAATTTTATATATGTCTCCAGTCCCATCTGGGAGCCAGTTGTGGCCCTCTGAGGGAACTGTTGTCGCCTCTTGGTGGCTGGGATTGAGCATTGGAGACGAAAGGGTAGCATCAATGTTCTTGGGTCACCGTAGTGTGCCCCCTTGGCCTTCCTTACTCTTCTCCGGCGTTTCTATAAATCCCTTTCCCTTTTTTCCCCGCAGCGTGGAAGGCGACCCGCCGGGAAGTGAGCCAGGCCCTATCGTGGACAACCTGGGCAGCCAGCCGCCGTACCGCTGCGCCCCCGAGGTGACGAAAATCGAGCACTACGATTTGGCGCCCTCGTCGTCGTCCTCCTCTGTCTGTCACACGCCGTCACCGGGGCTGCCCTGGGCCCAGCGTGCGCGGCTACAGCCGGCCAGCGTGGCTCTGAGGAAGCAGGAAGAGGAGGAGAGCAAGCGTTCCAAGGCGTTGTCGGACAGCTATGAGCTCTCCACAGACCTTCAGGACAAAAAGGTAGTAGGGTCTCTCGTGCTCACAAGCTGTAGAGGGTCGAGGAGCCCTGAATAGGTCCAGGGGACCCGCGTAAGGTCACGCGTGGCCCTGCCTACACATGAACAAATGTGAAGGGCCCACTGAGCACAGAACACTGTGGAATACCAGTCGTGGCTCGGTCCTCTCTCGTGTTTCCCACGCTATTCCGAGTCCTTCCTAGTCAGAGATTGGGCAGGTCCCTGAAACTGAAATACGTCGAAACCCAGCGTGACGAGATATCGGCCAAGCTTCTCTCTCGTCCTCCCCGTAACCTGGGTGACTGCGCCAGGAAGGGGGGGCGGGAAGGGAGAACAGAAAGTCTGATGCCCCTCCCCCCCAAAAAACGGGGGGGGAACCATAATGAATGCCCATGTATTTATTTTTAGGAAAATATTTACGTCCTGCCTCTCCCAACCGAGCAAGGATGGCTCACGCTGCCTTGAGCCAAACAGGAAAGGCGGGGTGTAAATTTTTAAATAAGTAAACAAATCAGGTGGTTTATAACGGCCTGCACAGCTGGAAATAAACATTTTTTAAAATGCAGCAGTGAAGAGTAAACAGCGGCTAGTTTCATCCTCAAGGTAATGCGACACCCGATCCGATCCGTTGCCGGCCGAATGCTTGTCTGAATTCCTTTTCCTGAGGGCAGCCCAGGAGCCATGTGCCTGGCCTCGGGGAGGGCGTTTCGTAAGGGCCTCACTGGGTGTGAACGGATCCGAGCAGGGGCTAACTAGACAACTCGGAGGGAGGATCTGAAGTGCTGTGTGGGGCCAAGCGGGACAAGAGGGGAGACACTCCCAGGACTTCTGTGTCCCTCCCTGTCCCTTGCCGGGCTCACGTCCGACAGTTCCTTGAAGCCAGTTTTGCCGGCTTCCTTTGTCTGTATAGTTCCGTCCACACTACCGACTTCCTGATTCCCCCATAACCCTTTCCCCTCCACTGCCTCGCTCGAATCCCCGCTCTCGTCCCTGTCTGATCCTCTGCTGCTCACCACAGGTGGAGATGCTGGAGCGGAAATATGGGGGCTATTTCCTAAGCCGGAGAGCAGCCCGCACCATCCAGACAGCCTTCCGCCAGTACCGGATGAACAAGAAGTTTGAGCGCCTGCGCAGTTCGGCATCCGAGAGCCGCATGTCGCGGCGGATCATCCTGTCCAACATGCGGATGCAGTACTCCTTCGAGGAGTACGACAAGGCCCAGAACGCCCCTTACTTCGAAGGCAAGCCGGCCTCGCTAGATGAGGGGACCATGGCCACTGCTCGCCCCCACCCGCTGGACCGGGGCCTACCCTACGGCGGCTCCTGCCGGGCCGGCTTGGACGGCAACTCTCTGCATTCCTCTTCTGGAGGGTTCTGCAATGACATCACGGAGCTGGAGGACTCCTTCTCTAAGCAGGTAGGCTGCGCCCAGCTGCTCTGCTCCGGCCTATCCTTGTCGAAACCTTCACGGGAATTTTCTTCTGTCTTTCTGCAGTCGTTTTGATCGTCCCTCTCGGTCTCTTCCTTGTTGCATGGGGATCCCTTCGTCGTGTCTCACCCAAATTATAATGGAGGTTCCGGATGCATTTCCCTACTGGGTTCTGTTGTTTAACTTCTAAAAATGTAAAAAAAAAATAGTTGCCAGGTGGTACCGTGAACAAAACTGGCTGCAACTGGCAGGAGGGTTGGGGGGGGGGGGGCAGCATCCTAGGAGACAAAAAAAAAAAAAAAAAAAGGCCTTGGCTTTTTACCCGGGGGTCTGGCCGTAGAGTTCCTGCCGATTCCTAGAGCTATCCTTGTCACTTCCTGGTAGCTCTAGGAATCATCAGGAGCTCTATGGTCAGAACTTCCTGTAAGTAAACGAGGGCTTATTTTTCTTTTCAGTTTTTCTCACCAGGACGATCACACACCCCTCTTCGGCCCCACTTTCTGCCTGTTGTTCAGCTGAGTATCCACAGGCAACAGCTGCAAGTGGCTGGAAGTCCACCACGATAAGAGGACCACGATAAGCGGGCCCGTTTCAGCTTCCATAACAAAACGAAACAGGATCTGTCCCTTTCCTTATGGAGATATAATAGACAGAGAAGGGTTTTAAAGGTCATAAACAGCACCTTGAAATCAACTCGGAAACAGACTGGCAGTGAATGTCGGTGTTTCAAAATGGGCAACGTGAGTTCCCAGCAGCTGGCCCCTGATAATCAGAGGTCATTTCGGGGGGGAACACGGGGGATCGCAGTTCCCCCGGGTGAGGTACGGGGGGCGGGGCACATGACGAAGCCCTGCCCCCTGCTTCCGGCTGCCCGGCTTCCGGCCCTCATTCAGCCAGGAGGAGGCAGGAGAAGAGGGAGGGTAAGTTGCTTCCTCCCTGCCTCTCCCCACCCCTGCCTGCCTGGGGCCAGGGAGGGCCTTCGCGGGGCTTCCTCGCACTCCGGTCCACCGCCGGGCCCCTCATGGGTCGGCAGAGGCGGCTGGGACCGTTGGGGGCGGGGTGTGTGGCCTTATGACACACTTCCGGTGATGTCAGGGGGTGTGGCATATGCTAATGAGTTGTGCTAATGAGTTCCCCTAGCTCTTTTTCTACGAAACGACCCCTGCTGATCATAATTGGACTGCTGCATTCTGGACCAGTTATATGTGAAGTGCTTTGAACCCGACAAGCACCCTACCAATGTGGTTGCCAACATCTTGGAGAACAAATGCCCTGCCCTCTTAACAGAGGCTTACTGTTATTTACCAGAACAAAGTTTGAGTCCAGTGGCACCTTAAGGCCATCAAAGTTTTATTGCAGGTATAAACTTCTTCATATGCAACAAAATAGAAATTACCAGTCCAAACGTATCGGCAGAGGGTGAGAAGTAAATCAGCATACAGCATAATGAAGATATTTAACAGATTCAAGGACCAAACATGGATAAATAAACTTAGAATATATGGCTACCGTTTGTGTGGATTTAATTCCAGGGGGAATAATAGTGAAGGAAATAAATATATCAAAATTGGAGATTGATGGGCAGACGGATCCTTCTTAATTGTGGAATGCTGAGAGTAAATTAACTGAGACCCTGCCATTACGCTCCTCTCAAGCATGGAGGCGACCTTACAGCATCTTCTTCTTCAAAGCGGGGCGATTGGCTGTGTAGAGTTATCTCCCCTTTCCCCAGACCAGAGAAATACATTCCAGTCGACCGTTCCAAATCACGCTACATTCTGCTGCTCATTACGTTACATTACAATCTACTATTCTAATCTATTATTCCAAATGAGAATTAAAATAAAATAAAATAAAGAAGAGCAGGTGATGTCATTTACCCCCAAAGCCATGAAACGCTTCAATGCCCATTTCCACACATTAAGATAAAAGGGGAAAGACCTGGTTTTTTCCCGTCCAGGTTGTTGTCAACCATTACCTATAAAGACTGAGTATTATGAAGTACACATTTGACACTTTTTAAATTATTTTTTGGCGATAGATAGATAGATAGATAGATAGATAGATAGATAGATGATAGATATTTTTCAAATTTCTACCCTGCCCTCCCGGCCAAAGCTGGCTCAGGGAGGCTTACATAAAAACAGATAAATTACATTAAAATATAAGTTACAATTAAAACAATTCTAAAACCATAATAAAGTGCTAGTAGTCGTGTTCCTCGTACGATGGTAGCAGTTCTCAGTCCTCAGCTTGCAGTCAGCTCACAGTGTCCACTCTGATCAGCCCTGCAGTGGTGGCAATATCCGGAATCCAGGGCCCTCTCACATTCAGCCATCCGATGTTCTTCATTGATGGTGGCGGTGGCCCCCAAAAGCCTGGTGGAAGAGCTCCGTTTTACAGGCCTTGCGAAACTGTAAAAGGTCCCGCAGGGGCCTGATCTCCTCCGGGAGCTCAGTCCACCAGTTTCGAGAGTCAAAGCTCTCTTCGTCAGACATTCGTCGGGTATTCGACGAAGGGAGCTCTGACTCTCGAAAACTCGTACCCTGAAAGTCTTGTTGCTCTCTACGGTGTTCCTGGTCTCGAACCTAGCTTTTAGGATTGCGTCCTTAATGTAGAAGAACATCTTCCTGGGAGTAAGCCCCCTTGAATTCAGTGGGATTGACGTCTAGAGTAGAGAAAGCTCATACCTTGAATAAAACTTTGTTGGCATTAAAAGTTCCACTGGACTCCGACTTCGTTCTGCTGCTTCAGACCAACACAGCTACCCCCCACCTGAATCGGTTTAGGATTGTTCCCAAAACAGCTTTTAATACCATTTTTACGTCGTTTTTTGCTGATTTGCACTGTCACGGTTCCCACTTCTCACAAACGGATGTCCCCTTCACTTCTGGGCATATCCTGAGCTCAATATATCCTACAGTTTCCTATCTGTACCGAGCAAGTGCAGATACCGGTCCCGAGTCCAGAAAACGGTCTGCGGAGAAACTCCGCCTTTATTTTAAAAAGTACACCCTTCTAGCCCTTTTGTGGTGCAGAAACAAAATCCGGAACAAGCAACCAGTCCTAGAAGACATCTCAAAGAAGGGTCAAGTGTAAGGCAGCCAGAATACTGTGCAGAATCTCTGCTTGTCTTACCGTTTGGCATAGATTTTTCGACACAGCCCACAGTGAAACAGCCTTGCAAATAAAAATCCATGCCGACCTGTAGCTCTGTCTTGTATCCCAGGCTGTAGCAGGTATTTTATTTAGAGGCTTCCATCCATCCTAATTGTGTAGTGTTCCATTTTCCGGGATTTCTCCTCCCTCACTTTCCCCGCCTCCCAAACCTGCTTTAGTGTATTCCTCCTGGAATTATTATAGTCAAAGCGGGTTTGGTCCCTGTGTGGACAGGAGTGGCAGGTTTTAGGACCCTTCTGTGCGTAGCAACACCATTTCCCCTACCTGTCTCTTTGTGCTCACTATTCCTACCTGCCACCCAGCCACCCGTGGGCTTTTTGCTGGCTTTTTTCTTAAATCCCTAGTCGCTATCTTGCTATTGCGGTAAAAAGCTGTAGCAATAGAGCTACAACTGCATTTAAAAAAAAAAGACCTCGCAAAACGTTTCCAGGTTGGGAGGGGGGGGATTCAAGGGCATAGGGAGAGAAAGCTACGGAATTCCTCCCTGCCACACACACAGTATGTAGGCTTCGTGGTTGCTGCAGATACCGCTGTATTCATAAGCATCAATGACTATACAGCGGGGAATCCCTCCCCTGCGGAAGTAACTTAAGTCTTTCAGGAATGGGCCTGTGACGTTTTTACTAGACTGGCCTACCAGTGCATCCCGGTTTAAAGACTGAGTATTATGAAGTACACATTTGACACTTTTTAAATTATTTTTTGGCGATAGATAGATAGATAGATAGATAGATAGATAGATAGATGATAGATATTTTTCAAATTTCTACCCTGCCCTCCCGGCCAAAGCTGGCTCAGGGAGGCTTACATAAAAACAGATAAATTACATTAAAATATAAGTTACAATTAAAACAATTCTAAAACCATAATAAAGTGCTAGTAGTCGTGTTCCTCGTACGATGGTAGCAGTTCTCAGTCCTCAGCTTGCAGTCAGCTCACAGTGTCCACTCTGATCAGCCCTGCAGTGGTGGCAATATCCGGAATCCAGGGCCCTCTCACATTCAGCCATCCGATGTTCTTCATTGATGGTGGCGGTGGCCCCCAAAAGCCTGGTGGAAGAGCTCCGTTTTACAGGCCTTGCGAAACTGTAAAAGGTCCCGCAGGGGCCTGATCTCCTCCGGGAGCTCAGTCCACCAGGATGGGGCCGCCACCGAGAAGGAAGGAAGGAAGGAAGGAAGGAAGGAAGGGAAGGAGAAAGAGAAAAAAGGAAGGAAGGAAGGAAGGAAGGAAGGAAGGAAGGAAGGAAGGAAGGAAGGGAGGGAAAGAAAGAGAGAAAGAGAGAGAGAGAGAGAAAGGAAGAAAGAAAGAAAGAAAGAAAGAAAGAAAGAAAGAAAGAAAGAAAGAAAGAAAGAAAGAAAGATAATTTTATGAAAACGTTAATAATGGATTAAGGCTCAGAGGGTGGCACTGTCAGTTTGCAGTAGAAGAATCAGATCTGAATTCAGGAGGATCTTAGATACCAACGAGATTTTCGGCGTACAAGCTTTCGAGAGTCAAAGCTCTCTTCGTCAGACATTCGTCGGGTATTCGACGAAGGGAGCTCTGACTCTCGAAAACTCGTACCCTGAAAGTCTTGTTGCTCTCTACGGTGTTCCTGGTCTCGAACCTAGCTTTTAGGATTGCGTCCTTAATGTAGAAGAACATCTTCCTGGGAGTAAGCCCCCTTGAATTCAGTGGGATTGACGTCTAGAGTAGAGAAAGCTCATACCTTGAATAAAACTTTGTTGGCATTAAAAGTTCCACTGGACTCCGACTTCGTTCTGCTGCTTCAGACCAACACAGCTACCCCCCACCTGAATCGGTTTAGGATTGTTCCCAAAACAGCTTTTAATACCATTTTTACGTCGTTTTTTGCTGATTTGCACTGTCACGGTTCCCACTTCTCACAAACGGATGTCCCCTTCACTTCTGGGCATATCCTGAGCTCAATATATCCTACAGTTTCCTATCTGTACCGAGCAAGTGCAGATACCGGTCCCGAGTCCAGAAAACGGTCTGCGGAGAAACTCCGCCTTTATTTTAAAAAGTACACCCTTCTAGCCCTTTTGTGGTGCAGAAACAAAATCCGGAACAAGCAACCAGTCCTAGAAGACATCTCAAAGAAGGGTCAAGTGTAAGGCAGCCAGAATACTGTGCAGAATCTCTGCTTGTCTTACCGTTTGGCATAGATTTTTCGACACAGCCCACAGTGAAACAGCCTTGCAAATAAAAATCCATGCCGACCTGTAGCTCTGTCTTGTATCCCAGGCTGTAGCAGGTATTTTATTTAGAGGCTTCCATCCATCCTAATTGTGTAGTGTTCCATTTTCCGGGATTTCTCCTCCCTCACTTTCCCCGCCTCCCAAACCTGCTTTAGTGTATTCCTCCTGGAATTATTATAGTCAAAGCGGGTTTGGTCCCTGTGTGGACAGGAGTGGCAGGTTTTAGGACCCTTCTGTGCGTAGCAACACCATTTCCCCTACCTGTCTCTTTGTGCTCACTATTCCTACCTGCCACCCAGCCACCCGTGGGCTTTTTGCTGGCTTTTTTCTTAAATCCCTAGTCGCTATCTTGCTATTGCGGTAAAAAGCTGTAGCAATAGAGCTACAACTGCATTTAAAAAAAAAAGACCTCGCAAAACGTTTCCAGGTTGGGAGGGGGGGGATTCAAGGGCATAGGGAGAGAAAGCTACGGAATTCCTCCCTGCCACACACACAGTATGTAGGCTTCGTGGTTGCTGCAGATACCGCTGTATTCATAAGCATCAATGACTATACAGCGGGGAATCCCTCCCCTGCGGAAGTAACTTAAGTCTTTCAGGAATGGGCCTGTGACGTTTTTACTAGACTGGCCTACCAGTGCATCCCGGTTTACATCTTTGGCGACATATAAACAGGCTGAAGAAAAGGGGGTGAGGAGAACTAGTTCTCCTCCAGCTGAGAAAAGTTTCCCTGTCTGCTCACCTGGAGACAAGCTTTACTCGCCAGAGGCAAAGAGGAGAGAAGCTAAACAAGTGTGCCAAAATAAGCAAGGCGTAAGCTGAGATCCACGTAAATCCACCTACCTCCGTTCTTGTACGTAAACCTCTTTTTCCCCCCTGCCTCTGTTGTCTCTTCGTCACCGCGTGCCCTGGAAGCCAGAAGCCAGAGAGGGCTCAAAGACTGCCGCTTGCATTGACTGTGGGTTTTGCGTTCCTTTTCTTGGATTTTTTCAAGCCTTGGCAGCACATCACTCTTTTCTTTCTTGCGTTGTTGTTGTTTTTCCCTTTTGCAATGCTGTTTGCTCATGAATGACCTTGGTATCCTGGCCTGCCTCCAAAGAGCTCACGGGAATGGACAGGACGCCCCGCCATGAAAGCGACGGCAGGCTTAGAGAGGGGAAGGCGGCCCACGGTCATCCAGTGTGGTTAAGCGGGAGCAGGAATCAAGGTCTTCCTCTGTGTAGATCCAGCCCTTTTAACAGCGGTGCTTACATTCTTCATGCTCTGTGCTTTAATTTGATGTTTCACTCATCCTAAGCAGAGTTACACCCGTCTCACCTCACTGGCTTCTGTGGATTTAGAAGGGTGCGACTTAGCTCGGGATAGCTCTTTAAGTGGTCCAAAGGATTACCCAAAGCATGCTTTGCTGTATTATTATTTGTTTGCAAATACCAAACTAGACATGCACATTTGCTTAATTTATGCAGGATGCTGAGTTTGGGTTTCCCGGGTGCGCTTTGGTCCCATTGCCCCCCTCTTTACCGCAGGGAGCTCACGGTACCGCTCCGACTCCACCCTGGCTAACTTCCTTCTGTGCCTCCCAACAGGTAAAATCTTTGGCAGAATCCATTGACGAAGCTCTGAACTGCCACCCGCTGGGGCAGGAGGGAGGGCCGGGCGGCCCCTCTTTGGAGAAGAGCGAGTCCAAGGAGCAGCAAGGGGACAGCGCGGCCACTTCTTTCAGTGACGTGACGCTGTACCTGGACGAGGGGGGTCCCACATCGCCCCTCTCGCTAGAGCGCCCACCCAGTACCGAGCCGCCCGAGTCAGGCGGAGGAGTGCCCATTCCACCACCCCCTCGGCCGGAGTACTGGGGTGGGCCCCAGCGGGAGGATAGCCGGGAGAACGGGGGCAGCAGCCGGCGCAGCACGCCTTGTATGGAATGCCGGGACTTCCGCCTGCGCGCTGCCCACCTCCCTTTGCTCACCATCGAGCCTCCCAGCGACAGCTCGGTGGACCTAAGCGACCGCTCTGACCGGGGCTCTCTGAACCGGGGCCTCATGTACGAGCAAGACGGCTGCAGCCCCCACAGCACCCTCAAGCACCCCGGTGGGCCCGCCCGTTCCCCTCACCCACACCGGCATTATCACCCCGAACCAAACCAGCCCCCCCCACCTCTGAACTCTGACGGCGACAACGACAGCCTCAACAGCACCACCAACTCCAACGAGACCATCAACTGCAGCTCGGGCTCCTCCTCGCGGGACAGCCTCCGGGACCCTCCCCCGCCCGCCCCTGCCACCACCTCAGCCCCTGGCGGGCCCTGCAAACAGACCTACCAGCGAGAGACGCGGCACAGCTGGGACTCGCCTGCCTTCAACAACGACATCGTGCAGCGGCGCCAGTACCGCATCGGCTTGAACCTCTTCAACAAGTACGAGATGCAGGGCAGAAGTGGGGCTGGGGGGGGTCGAGGAGTCTTGTGAACACAGGCTGATGGAGCAGAACACAGGGTTGGGAGGGAAGCTCTCGGAGGACATGGTGTTGCTGGAGAGCAACAGTGGGAGGGCTTCTAGTGTCCTCCTGGCCCCACTGCTGGACCTCCTGGTGGCACCTGGTATTTTTGGCCACTGTGTGACACAGAGTGTTGGACTAGATGGGCCATTGGCCTGACCCAACACTGGCTTCTCTTATGTTCTTATGTCTGGGGCAAGTGATGCTCTGTCTTCTTGGTGCTTTTTTTTGGGGGGGGGGTCAACAGTGGGAGGGCTTCTAATGTCCTGGCCCCACTGGTGGACCTCCTGATGGCACCTGGTATTTTTGGCCACTGTGTGACACTTTGGGGGGGGGGGCAACAGTGGGAGGGCTTTTCATGTCCTGGCCCCACTGCTGGACCTCCGGATGGCACCTGGTATTTTTGGCCACTGTGTGACAGAGTGTTGGACTGGATGGGCCCTTGGCCTGATCCAACACTGGCTTCTCTTACGTTCTTATGTCTGGGGCAAGTGATGCTCTGTATTCTTGGTGCTGGGGGGGGTGGGTCAACAGTGGGAGGGCTTTTCATGTCCTGGCCCCACTGCTGGACCTCCTGAGGGCACCTGGTATTTCTGGCCACTGTGTGACAGAGTGTTGGACTGGAGGGGCCCTTGGCCTGATCCAACACGGGCTTCTCTTATGTTCTTATGTCTGGGGCAAGTGATGCTCTGTATTCTTGGTGCTGGGGGGGGGGTCAACAGTGGGAGGGCTTTTCATGTCCTGGCCCCACTGCTGGACCTCCTGATGGCACCTGGTATTTTTTGGCCACTGTGTGACAGAGTGTTGGACTGGAGGGGCCCTTGGCCTGATCCAACATTGGCTTCTCTTATGTTCTTATGTCTGGGGCAAGTGATGCTCTGTATTCTTGGTGCTTGGGGGGGTGGGGCAACAGTGGGAGGGCTTCTAGTGTCCTGGCCCTGCTGGTGGACCTCCTGATGGCACCTGGTATTCTTGGCCACTGGGTGACACAGAGTGTTGGACTGGATGGGCCATTGGCCTGATCCAACACGGGCTTCTCTTATGTTCTTATGTTGATGCCTCCCGAAGAGGCTTAATATTTACCGTTTCAGAGGGTAGCTGTGTTGGTCTGCAGTGGGACCGGTTCAGTAGGATAGCTGGATTCGAGCACCTTAAAGGTTAACAAGGTTTCCAGGGCAGAACCTTTCGAGAGTCAAAGCTCCCTTGATCAGTTATCTGGATAGTCGATTCTCAAAGGTTTCTACCCCGGACCCTGACCTCGGGTAGCCCAGGCAAGCCCGATCGCGTCAGATCTTGGAAGCTAAGCAGGGCCGACCCTGGCGAGTAACTGGAAGGGAGACCTCCAAGGAATACCAGGTACAGAACGCAGAGGCAGGTAATATTAAGCCACCTTTCCGAAACGTCCTAGCCCCAGTAGGGGTTGCCAAAAGTTACCATGACTTCCAGGCTCGCAAGCACATACACACGTGCACCTCTACGCATTTGTTGTTGTCGTTCAGTCGCACAGTCGAGTCCGACTCTCCGCGACCGCATAGGCCAGATCACGCCAGGCCCTCCTGTCTTCCGCCGTCCTCCGAAGTTGGCTCAATGTCATGTTCGTTGTGTCTATGACACTGTCTAACCCTCTCATCCTTTGAGAGCCAGTTTGGTGTAGTGGTTAAGTGTCTGGACTCTAATCTGGGAGAACCGGGTTTGATTCCCCACTCCTCCACTTGCACCTGCTGGTGTGACCTTGGGTCAGTCACAAGCTCTGGCACAGCTGTCCTTGAACAAAGAGCAGTTTGTGTCAGAGTTCTCTCAGCCCCACCCACCTCACAGGGTGTCTGTTGTGGGGTTGTCCTCCTCCTCCTCCTCCTCCTCCTCCTCCTCCTCTTCCTCTTCTTCTTCTTTGCCGTCCCCGTCTTCTTTGACCTTCAGTCTTTCCCAGCATCAGGGTCCTGCACCTACGCATACACAAAATGAAAAAAAGTTTCTACCCCGGAAACCTTGTTGGGTCTTTAAGGTGCTGCTGGACTCGAATCTTGCCCTTCTTTCTGCAGATCAATATGGCTGCCCACCTGAGAATTCCTTCTCCAAGTGGGCCTTGAGCGAGTAGTCCAATTGCCCTCTGAATGTCTCCCCTCCTTTTGTCTCCGAACCGTGTCCCAGTTCTCGTGTCTTAGCCTGGGGAACAACTAGGACTGCGGATCTTGTGTGTGTGTGTGTGTGTGTCTGTGTGTGTCTCAGGCAGGGGCAGACTGGCCTTCCATGTTACCAGGAAAGTTCTCATTAGGCTGCTGCCCTGGAGAGGCGTTTGGCCACCAGGAGTGAACCGAGCCAAGCCCTGGCCGCTCCGCCAGCACTGCAGGGGCCAGGGCTTGGCTCAGAAAGTGGAGCAGCGGCCACTCTGGGCTTCCTGGTTGCGTCTTCTCACACTGCAGGTGATGCAGAAGGAGGCCATGGGTGAGCTGGCGCCCATGTTCCCTCTAAGCTGAGTTAGTGTGAGCTAGCTCACAGTTTTTTAGCCTCCAGCTCACACATTTTCGTCTTCGCTCAGGAAGGAGGGCTCCAGAGCAAACTAAGGTATGCAGTAGCCAAAACACTCACTCACAACTTTAATGCCTGTAGCTCACAAAGTAGGATTTTTGCTCACAAGACTCCACAGCTTAGAGGGAGCATTGGCTGGCACCCGTCGTCAGCACCACTGGCCAGATTAGAGCTAAACACCCCTGTAGTGTTGGCCATTCGGGGGGGGGGGCGTGTGTGCCCGCTTGTCCATCCATTGAGGGGAGTCGCACAGCCAGAGGAGGCATTTTGCTGTGGCGCAGAATTCTGCCCCTGGGAAACTTTATGGGTGATTTTCAAATATATCGATAGCTTGTTATAGTCCCCGGGGTTTCTGCGCTCCTCCCCTGCTAGCCTCGCCTTTTGTGCACAGCTCGCAACAACGACTCAAAAGTCTAACAATACCCCAAAAAATAACTGCAATGCCAACGCGGCCTGAGTCGTAGAAAAGGAGTCCCTCCCTCCCGACCACGCCGTTTGGGGTTTCCTGCTTGTGGATTTTGGGTATTTTAGGGGCACGGTGCCTCACATGACGATGGTAATCATCTCGCAGTCGCTCGGCAACCACAGTACACAGTTGTCAAGATTGCACAGTTCCTCCAATCCAGGGTGGTTTTGGGGTTTTTTTGGTTGGGCTTTTTTTTGTCCTTGCAATGTGGCGTCCTCCCCTCCTCCCGGCTGAGCCAAGAAGCTGAATAAGGGATTATTAACAGGAACCATTGGGGGAAGGGGGAGAGAGGCTGTTGAACTGCAGACCCAGGGGCAAGGAGAAGATTGTGCCTTCTTAAATCTGAGCGACAAGCAGTGCAGGGGGGAGCAGTGAAGGGGGAGGGGGGTGAAAATGGTTCAATCGGAGGGGGTGGGTTTCAGCCGCAAACTGACCGAAGACCCAACAAGAGGAGAGCTCTCGGGTTTTGTTCCACCTCTCCCGTTTCCACCTGGAGTTTTCCTGCCCGCCACCCTCCCCGTACCTTCAACAGGCATGCGGAAACTTAGGATCACTTTCCACGGAGCTATACTTATTGGGGGGAAGCTCTCCCTGCCAAAATGCTTTCGTTATCGAGCCGTTCGGAAAGACTCGGGGCTGGGGCTGGCGTCAAGGAGGCAACCTGGGTTTTGCTAGCACCCCTTCGATCGCAGCTCCCCCTTTCCCCCCTCTTTTCTTCCGGTTTGTCCCAGGCTTAGGTGGGGCCTGGACTTCTCCCAGAATCACGAGTATCCTCCAGACTGCAGAGATCAGTACCCCTGAGGAAAATGGCTGCTTTGGAGGGCGGACTCTACGGCGTCATACCCCGCAGAGGTCCCTCCCATGCCCAAACCCCAGCCTTCCCGGGCCCCGCCCCTAAATCCCCTGTGATTTCAGAACCTGGAGCTGGCAGCCCGACCCAGGCTGGTGCCTGCCGGCGTGCAGTGCACACCAGTCTTGGGGGGGGGGGCAAGGCAGGGAGCGAGGTGGGGGAAGGGTCTGGCTCTTGCTTTCCTGTTGCTCCGGGTGATTTAATTGCGACTGAGCGAGCCAGCATCTGTTTTGCTGGCAGGAGGCAGGAGGCAGGCTCATGTGGGCTGGGAGGCGGCCATCGCTTCAGAGTCAACCAGCTGGAGCCGTGACTCACGCCTCGGGGCACCGCGCCAGGTCGGGGAACGCTCCGCCAGCAAGGAGCCTTGCCCAGGTTCGGTCGGGGACTGGGCGAGGGGAATCCAGGTGGTGCCCTCAAGGGGCACGCGGGTTGACTTGTGGGTGCTAGCCAGGTTCCTTACCCCCCCGATATTTCTTGCATCAGCTCCCACTGAATCGAGCAGGGAGCTTACACCAAAGCACACCTGTGCTCTGGCCTGATTGATGGCAACGGGACCTGTACAGGGGAACTTCCTCAGGGACTGTGACCGTGAGCTGCATTTGCCTGTCTCCGGCTGATCTCCCAGAATTCCAAGTGTTCTCCAGACGACAGAGATCAGCTCCCCTGGAGAAAATGGCTGCTTTGGAGGGGGGGGGGGCTCTGTGGCATCGTACCCTGCTGAGCTCCCTTCACTCCCCGAACCCTGAATCTACAGGAATTTCGCATCCCAGAACCGGCAGCCCTGTATGGGGTTCCAAATCCACTGTAAGGGGGAAGGTCCAGATTTTGCCGCATGGTAGAGTAGGGTTGCCAGTTTGAGAGCCAGTTTGGTGTAGTGGTTAAGAGCAGCGGACTCTAATCTGGGAGAACCGGGTTTGATTCCCCACTCCTCCACTTACAGCTGCTGGATGACCTTGGGCAAGCCATAGTTCTGATAAGAGCTGTTCTCTCAAGAGCAGTCCTTGAAAGAGCTCTCTCGGCCCCCACCTACCTCACAGGGTGTCTGTTGTGGGGAGGGGAAGGGAGAGGAGTTTGTAAGCCGCTCTGAGACTCTGAGTGAAGGGCGGGGTATAAATCCAATCTCCTCCTCCTCCTCCTCCTCTTCTTCTTCTTCTTCTTCTCCTTCTTCTTCTTCTTCCCAACCTCCAGGTGCAGTCTGGAGATCTCGTGGAATCACGACTGATCTCCAGACGACTGAGATCAACTCCTATGGAGAAATTGGCTGCTTTGGAGGGTGGACTCCACGGAGGTCCCTCCCTTCCCCGAACTCAGCCCTCCCCGGGCTCCTCCTCCAAATCTCCAGAAATTTTCCAACCCAGAGTTGGTAGCCCTCTTATGGGGCCCCAAATCGACTGCAAGGAGGAAAATCCAGACTGAGCCTTGCAGTAGAGGCCCCTCTGCCTCCGCCCCAGATGGCTCTGTGTTCTTTGATGTGTGGTCCCTGCAGTTCTAGAACTGTTCAGGTTCTAGATCGCTAATTGGAGTCATGCACAATGTACATTTCTAGGGCAAATGGTGTTCTGGGCCTAAAATCTCCGAATCAAAAGCTGTCCTTTTCACGTTATAATTTTATAGCTGAAGGAATAAAGGCAAGGTTCAGGGTCCCTACTTGCCACTTTGCTGGGGGGGGGGGAATCTTTGATCGGGATGCTCTATGGTCTCCTTCCCCCCTCCCTCTTCAAATTGACCTCTTTTAGCCTCTTCTGGCGCCCCCCCCCCCCCCCACATGATTTGGAAAAGTTTGAAATTGCTGACACCTTGTGGCCACCTGGGAGAATTTCAACACTCAGACTAATCTAGACGTGTCCCAGAACAAGTGAACAAACTAGACAAAATACAAGCGGGTCAGAGATCTCTTTTTTTGGGAGGGGTATTTTTTAAAATGTGCATATGTGTATGTGTGGGTGCACGCGCGCCTGGAAGTCCTGGTGCCCTCTGGTGACTGGGGGCCTGGAGGATATTCAGAGAGGTGGCTGAATAAAGCCTGTCCCCACCTCCCGGCTGCTGGTATTCCTTGGAGGTCTCCCACCCAAGTACTTGCCGGAGTCGACCCTGCTTCGCTTCCGAGAACTGACGAGATCGGGCTTGCCTGGGCTATCTAGGTCAGGGCGAGATCGGAGATCTTTTAATTTCATTTAAAAACCAGCCATAGGGAGGAGGGTGGGTGGGGATTGGAGCCGCAGTGCTGGGTGGAGGAGGGCTATCGCTCCATGGCCTCAATTCAGGTTGCCAACCTCCAGGCAGTACCTGAAGATTCCCTGAAATTACAAGTGATCTCCAGTTCAATTCCCCTGGAGAAAATGGCTGCTTTGGAGGGTGGAGTCGGTGACACCGTACCGCGCTTGAGATCCCTCCCCAACCCTCCCCTCCCCAGGCTCCACCCCCAGACTTCCAGGGATTTCCCAACACAGAGTTGGCAACCCTAGCCTCAGTCCAAATCCCCCTCCCCCGGCTGTTTTGCGTAAAATTAAAGCTGTCCCGATTCACCCTGAAGTGGCAGAATGGACTGCAAGTGACAGAGATCCCCGTTGAGATTTCCCTCTGATAAAAACAACAACAATGTCCCTCCCTGCGAGGAGAAAACCAGCCCTGCAGGCGTATACCTGGACTTTTCCCCTGACTTTCTAGGTTTTTTTTTAAAAAAAATCCTAGCAAGGGATTCTTTACATGTGGGCACATTTGAAAAACGGCATTCTTTTCCTGCTGTCTGGAATCGATCATTCTGTTCTGTCGCCTTTCCCTGCTGTACACTTAGACCACAAGAGAGATTTTAAATCCTTTGCGGTTGGCCTATTTACTCCTTGGGGTTGGGGTGTCTAGAACTAGCAGATCCTGATCGCTGGGGCCGGGGGCTGTCCTCTTGGGCGTCGAAGTCAAGATGCATAAGTAATTGAGCGATGAGTATAGCTGAGATTGGATATAAGCAGTTGGTAAGTCCTGTGAACAGCCGCAGATTAACATACAGATAGTAAAAGAGTTAACAACCAGGGGTTATTTGGGGCCGGAGCGCGCCGGAGCACTGCTCTGGCAGCCCAGCAGCAGGCACAAATGGCGGTGGTGGCAAGCCCCGCCCCCAGCTCCCTGCCCCTGCTCTCCTTCTTTCTAGAGTCGCGCTGCAGTAGCAGCGTGATCTTTCCATTGTATTCTGTGGCCCCATAGAATACAATGGAAAGATCATGCCGCCGCTGCGGCGCAACTCTAGAGAGAAGGGGTTTAAACTTTAAACCCCTTCTCTCTTCGCTTCCCCCCCTCCCAGCCCACCTTGGCAGGCTGGCTGGGGAAGGGAAGGGGAGGCTTTTGAAGATGCCTCCCCCCGTTTTGCTTCCCCTTCTGACATCACTTCTGGTGATGTCAGGGGGCGTGGCATATGCTAATGAGCTCCTGCAGCTCTTTTTCTTTGAAATGACCCGTTAACAACAAATGTGAGAACTAAGTTTGAGTTCAGTGGCATCTTTAAGACCAACAATGTTGAATTCTGGGTATTCTGCTTCTTTGGAGGTTTTTTAAACAGAGGCTAGATGGCCATCTGACAGCAATGCTGATTCTTGAGAGGGAGGGCAGGAAGGCTTGCCTCAGTGCTTAGTTCTCATGGCCATTTTTTTACACGCCCAGGGAAATGCCGATCGCCACTTTGGGGTCTCAGGAAGGAATTTTTCTCCAGGCCAGTTTGGCCGGGGATCCTGGAGGTTTTTTGTCATCTTCTGGGCATGGAGCAGGGGTCACTGGGTGTGTGTGTGGGGGGGATTTGTGAATTTCCTGCATTTCGCAGGGGGTTGGACTAGATGCCCCTGGAGGTCCCTTCCATGATTTTAAGTGAGAACTAAGGCTTGGGGAAGTCTGTTCCCATGTATCTGAAGAAGCGTGCGCGTACACAAAACTTTATACCCAGAATGAAACTTTGTTGGTCTTAATGGTGCCCCTGGACTGAGACTTTGTTCTGTTGCTTTAGACCAACATGGCTACCCACCTGAATCTCCTTCCCTCTATGTTAATCTTTTTCGGATCTCATCCATCCAGCTCTGGTTGCACTTTTAGTGGGACGTGTCCACTTCTGCATACACAGCTGCCTGTAGGCCAGATGTGACAACTGCAAGAACCTTGGGATTATGTTTCCACTAGTGTTCCCTCTCAGCTGAGTTAGTGTGAGCCAGCTTACCGTTTTTTAGCCTCCAGCTCAAACACTTTTGTCTCAGCTCAGGAAGGAGGGCTCCAGAGCAAGCTAATTTATGCAGGAGCCAAATCGCTCGCTCACAACTTTAATGCCAGTGGCTCCCAAAGTAGATTTTTTGCTCACAGCTTAGAGGGAACACTGGTTTCGACCTCTTTCTCATCCTGCCCTATGACGTTTTGGGTAGAAGAAGCCGTTTTCAAACCCGTAGTTTGCTCTGTGCTTGCTGATAGGCCTCCCTGTACAGAAACCATACTGTGCTTGATTCGAATCCAGGAGCCCCTTAGAGACTGGGGGGGGGG
>NW_015171522.1:836250-859529 GCF_001447785.1 Gekko japonicus
TGGAGTCTAGTCCAGTGGCGTATCTAAACGTCTCGCTGTTTCGAAGCCAGGGGGGGAAACGGTTTCAGATACACATACAGTCTCTTTCTCATCCTACCGGCAGGAAACCGGAGAAAGGGATCCAGTACTTGATCGAGAGGGGCTTCCTGTCGGACACGCCCGTCGGCGTGGCGCGCTTCATCCTGGAGCGGAAGGGACTGAGCCGGCAGATGATCGGCGAATTCCTCGGCAACCGGCAAAAGCAGTTCAACCGGGACGTCCTCGAGTAAGGGACTCTGCATTGTTTTCACCCAAGGCTATTGACGTCTTTTTAATGTTTTCTTTTTTGAAGAGAGAGTTGTCGCTGAGCGTGATAGTTGTCAGCACGGTGAACGGTGTGGGAAACCCCTGGTTCCAAATCGTAGCTCAGTGGCAGGTGGCCTTTGGTAAGATCCTGTTCTCTGGCCCCGGTCCAGATCTCCAACCTGCTGACATTAGAACAAGCCTACCTTACAACCAGCAGGGATCATTTCCTGCAGGAGTGCACAGGAACGGAGCTCCGGCAGTAAAGAGCCCAGGGGGCGGGCACATGCAACAAGCCCCACCCCCTGCTCCCAGCAGCCCTCAGTCACAGCAAGAAGCAGCCAGGTAAGCTGCAGAGCCCCCCCCCGCCCCCCCGGTCCAAAACAGACCAGTGGCACCTTTAAGACCAAGTTTTATTCAGGTACAAGCTCTCCCTCCTCTGCGAGGACAGATCTGCACGTTCCCCCACCACCACCAATAGCTAGCAATCCTAAACAGTTCAGTGGAGCCTTCTGACACACTTCTGGTGATGTCAGGGGGTGTGGCATATGCAAATAAGCTATGCTAATGAGCTCCTGCACCTCTTTTTCTACGAAATGACCTCTGACAATCATTGTTCCCTCTAAGCTGAATTAGTTAGTGTGAGCCAGCTCACAGTTTTTTAGTCTCTGGCTCACGCATTTTCGTCTCAGCTCAGGAAGGAGGGCTCCAGAGCAAACTAGTTTATGCAGTAGCCACATTACTCGCTCACATCTTTAATGCTAGTAGCTCACAAAGTGGGATTTTTGCTCACAGGACTCCACAGCTTAGATGGAGCCTTGCCCAGGACTTCCTTCCATCCAGGTACTGACCACGGCCAGCCCTGCTTAGCATCCGAGAACGGACAAGATCGGGCTAGCCTGGGCCATCCAGGTCAGGGTAGGAGATATACAGAGGTGGTTTGCCCTTGCCTGCCTCTGCGTCCCAGCCCCCAGTCTTCCTTGGCGGTCTCCCATCCTGCTTAGCTCCACGGCTCCTTAAAAATAAGTCCCGGTCTGCAAAGGATCTGCTTGCTCTGCAGTTTTCCCTTTGTCTGCCACCCAGTTAGCACTTTCTGTGTCCGCAGCGTTCCCGAACTGAGGGTTCATTCTCCTTTTTACTTCCTTGGCGATATCTGTGTTAAGGGCTGCTTTCCCCGTTGTGGTCAAAGCCATCGCGCGTCGTTTTATTTCATTTTGAACGGAAGCCACCGTGCCCTTTCAAAATGACAATAACAAAAAAGCAAGCAGTGGCTTTGACGGCAAAGGGGAAAGCAGTGCTTAACCCTCCCTCTCCTCCCTTGAACAGGACGTGCTTAACGAAGCTGGAAGTAGTCAGTGTTCCCTCTAAGCTGAGTTGGTGTGAGCTAGCTCAGTTTTTTAGCCTCCAGCTCACATATTTTTGTCTCAGCTCAGGAAGGACGGCTCCAGAGCTAAATAATTCATGCAGTCGCCAAATCGCTCGCTCACAACTTTAATGCCAGTAGCTCACAAAGGAGAATTTTTGTTCACAAGACTCCACAGTTTAAAGGGAGCATTGGTGCAGGGCTGTCTCTGTTTTTCTCCCTGAACACCTTATGGGTGGGAAGTGTTTGATTTTCCTGTTTGCTGCCTTACAGCTGCGTGGTGGATGAGATGGACTTCTCCGGCATGGACTTGGATGACGCTTTGCGGAAGTTCCAGTCCCATATCCGGGTCCAAGGTGAAGCGCAGAAGGTGGAGCGGCTCATAGAGGCCTTCAGGTACCTTGGAAGCGTCTCCACCTTTCCAGGGTTTCTTGGTAGGCTTTGGGGAGACTTGAGATGAGGGAATAATTGAACCCATGAAGCTTCATAAGGACGTAAGAGAAGCTCTGCTGGAGCAGGCCAGTGGCCCATCCAGTCCAGCACTCTGTGTCACACAGTGGCCAAAACCCAAGTGCCATCAGGAGGTCCACCAGCGGGGCCAGAACTCCAGAAGCCCCCCCACACAATGCCCACCCACAAGCACCAGGAAGACATAGCATTGCTGCCCCAGACAGAGCGTTCCATCTGTACCTTGTGGCTAATAGCCACTGATGGGCCTCTGCTCTTAAGAACATAAGAGAAGCCATGTTGGATCGGGCCAGTGGTCCATCCAGTCCAACACTCTGTGTCAAATGATGGCCAAAACTTAGGTGCCATCAGGAGGTCCCCCAGCGGGGTCAGAACTCCAGAAGCCCTCCCACTGTTGCCCCCCCCCCAAGCAACAAGAAGACAGAGCATCACTGCCTCAGACAGAGTGTTCCATCTATACCTTGTGGCTAACAGCCACTGATGGACCTCTGCTCCATACATTGATCCAGTTCCCTTTGGAAGTGGCCTGTGCTGGTAGCCGCCACATCCTGCAGCAGAGAATTCCATGTGTTCTTGACTCTTTGGGTGAAGAAGGACTTCCTTTGATCTGCTATTCCTTACAGTGAATCAGACCCTTGGTCCATCAAGGTTAGTATTGTCCATTCAGACTGGTAGCAGCTCTCCAGGGTCTCAGGTGGAAGTCTTTCCCATCATCTCCTGGCTGGTGCTTTTAACTGGAGATGCCGGGGATTGAACCTGGGACCTTCTGCATGCCAAGCAGATTCTCTGCCACTGAGCAATGGCCCCTCCCCTAAAGCAGTGCTTCATACATGAACACAAATGAAGCTGCATTTTACTGAATCAGATTCTCAGTCCATCAAGGTCTGTCTTGTCTACTCAGACCAGCAGCTTTCCAAGGTCTCAGGTGGAGGTCTTCCACACCTCCCACTGTCTGGTCCTTTTAACTGGAGATGCTGGGGATTGAACCTGGGACCTTCTGCATGCCAAGCAGAGGCTCTGCCACTGAGCCAGGGTCTCAGGCCAAGGTCTTTCTCATCACCTACTGCCTGGTCCTTTTAACTGGGGATGCCGGAGATTGAACCTGGAACCTTCTGCATGCCGAGCAGAGGCTCTGCCACTGTGCCACAGTCCACGGGGGAGTACGTTAATTTCTGCAGTAGGAGTTTGAACTGTGATGCGGCTGCATGAAATGTCTAGCAAGATCCTACGTGAAGGTGAGGCCAGATAGTTTTCTTCAGCTTTGATTTCTGTCTGCATCATTCAGGAAGCAGCTGCTGGATTAGTCTTGAAGGGGGGAAAGATAAAAGGAATATTGGCATGCTGCCACCAGTGCAGTCCCTCCAACGGAATGCCGTTTGGAAGAAGGGATGTAAGTTTCTACCAATTCCCCCTTCCTGTCGCAGACCTTGGTTGGCCCTTCCGCTGTTCCGGAGGGTCTGTTGACCCCAGGAACAGAATTCAAGGGGGCTTTCTGGACTGCAGTAGGAGGGGAAAGCGAGCAAGCACCACTGCGCAAACAGTGTGGAGGGTCGCAGATGATTTGCGCATGGCTCCCTAAAGCAAAGGCCAAAGAAAAGTATTTGGGCCTTTGACGAGAAGAGGCCAGCACGTGAACCTGGCCTTGTGCAGACTCAGGGCTTGAGCAGGTGAGACAAAGATCACACTCCTCCAGGCATGTAGAGCCTCAATTTGCCTTGGGACCAGGCGGGTAAAAGGAGAGGGCTTTTTAACCCTTTGGTCGACTTCATTGTTCTAAACGGGACTCCATGTTTTGTCATTAGCGTGTTTAAAATGCTAATAACTGCGTGGGGACGAATAATGAAACGTAATGGAAGTTGAAGGGTGAAACCCTTTTCCTTACAGTTGCCCGCCCCTGAGGGAAACAGAGGCTGCACAAGCCTGCCGGTTGCATTCTACGGAGGGAACAAGATCTGTCCAAGTTGCCACTCTATCATGTCGCCTTGTAGGAAGTCTGCCTGGGGTGACCACGGTGTGAACCGGCCCCGCCGAGCAGACGACACGTATGGCGGGTTCTTGGAGTGAGCTCACGCAGACCCCCTCCCACAGTGTACCATTGCAACTGGGCCTTCTCTGCGCATAGATCTCATTTGTGTCTGTCCCGCCCACTCGATCCATCTGCTGCAAAAGCGGGTGGATGGGCCATATGTGCATAGTAATGTATGCGTATAGGAACCTGGCGGTGCAGAATATTCTACATTGCCAAAGCAAGAGATTTTTTTCTCCCCTCTCTTTTTCTCATCCCGTCATGTGTAGAGTCCACATGCTGGCCGAGTTTTATGAGACTTGGGCCTCAGTTTCCCCCGCTGAAATCTAAGGGGTTTTGCCCGTTTGTTTCAGTAAGTAACATGGACTGCGTCCACTTGTGGGTCGCCAGCTCTGGGTTGGGAAATACCTGGAGATTTTGGGGGTATTGCTGCTACCACTGTCCTTTTGAGGTCTTCCTGCCAGGAGGGACAAAATCCTGACTCCCCTTCTCAGTTCTGAGGTTGGGCCTCAAGGTCTCCTGCTACCCAGCGTCTGGTTACTACAGGGACCAAATGCGTCTTTGGGGCTCCGTTGGAGGGTTGGCCACTTGCACACTGACCGCTTCCCTCCCCCGTGGGTCCCCCATCTCCTCTGTAGCATGACCAACACAGCACTCGTGCAAGGTTGTCCTCTAATCAAGCACATTCAAGGCCTGGTTTGTGGACGGAAACAACCTTGGTTGCACTGACCAGTGGCCTTGGCTGGGACCCTGTCGATTCCCCTGGACCCATCAGTTGATTTTGACGGCACGACAACCAGTGTTCCCTCTAAGCTGAGTTAGTGTGAGCTAGCTCACAGATTTTTAGCCTCTGGCTCACACATTCTTGTCTTTGCTCAGGAAGGGATGGCTCCAAAGCAAACTAGTTTCTGCAGTAGCCAAATCGCTCGCTCACAACTTTAATGCCAGTAGCTCACCAAGTAGGATTTTTGCTCACAAGACTACACAGCTTAGAGGGAACATTGAGACAACAGTCTCCTCCTGGAGAGAGTGGCCAGGCTGGGGGCAGAAGGCACCATGGTTGCTTTCTCCCACTTGCGGGACAGTAATGCAGACTGTATTTACTTTGGTGCCATCTAACGTTCTTTCATTTTAACGTTACCGTTTTGTTTTTGGCTTTATATTGTATTTTTTGTCGCCGTCAACCGCCCTGAGGTATATAAATTGAAATTATAAATAATAAATTAATTAATAATTATGTTCTTACTTGACCCACCGATTCCAGAAGGTGGTGCTGGCTGCGGGACTGCTGCCTGGCCCTGGGACTAGGCTTGCCAAGTCCCCCCCCCCGGGGGCGGGGAATCCCTCACCCCAGAGGCCCGTTCCCCGCCGCTGGCGGATCGGGTCCTGGGGGGAACCCCACCCCGGCGTGCGCGTCCCCAGGAAGTGACGTTATGACACCGGGCACGCTGGGGGCGGGGCCACAGTCATCCGAGGGAAAACTCTATGGTTTTGCTGTGCGGTCCCGCGAGGGTTCCATCTTACCCCTTCTCCCCAATGCTATTTAACATCTGCATGAAACTGCTGGGAGAAGTCGTCCAGGGATTGGGAGTGAGATACTGCTAATCAGTGTTCCCTCTAAGCCGAGTTAGTGTGAGCTAGCTCACAGTGTTTTAGCCTCCGGCTCACACATTTTTGTCTTTGCTCAGGAAGGAGGGCTCCAGAGCAAACTGATTTATACAGCAGCCAAATCGCTCACTGACAACTTTAATGCCAGCAGCTCACAAAGTAGGATTTTTGCTCACAAGACTCCACAGCTTAGAGAGAACATTGCTACCAATATGTGGGTGACACAAAACTGTGTTTCTCCTTAACCGCTAAGTCAGATGGGTCCGAGGGGGTATGTTTTAAGTGCCGTCAAGTCACCTCTCTTTTTTTTGGTACGATATAGTTTATTAATTTTCCAAAAAGTACAATGTGTTACAAATAATATACCATTAAGTGTATAACATTTTACAATTGAATAAGTAAAACAGTTGAAGGTAAGCACTAGACAGCAATACATTAACTGTGGTCCCTGTCACACGGCAGGAAAAACAACGGCCTAAGTGCGGCTAATCTGAGCCGCACCAAAATAGAGACGCCGCGGCGGGATCCCACGGATCCCCTGAGCCACGGCGCCGTTGCTCCCCGGCACGATCAGATGCCAGGGAGGAAGCGACAGTCGGGAGGGGGAGGCTGCCGAACTGCGCATGTGTGAGCATGCGCAGTTGGGCCAGGAGCCGGGGATGCGCCGGCAGAAGGACGCGCCGGCGATCCCACGGCCGGCCTTGATGTGGCCTTTCCAAATGAACCACCCAGGTTGGCTTATTTTTGGTGCGGGGTTTTGGGTGGAAGGGCCAGATCGGGGACGGGCGCGCAACGCTTCCCAGCTGTTGCAGTGGGATCGCGCCCGTTTGCTGCGCCCCCGATCCGTCCCTCTCCCGGCCCAAAACCTCTCGTGTGACCGGGGCCTGAGTCTTACAAACATCTGTAGTGAGCTCCATTTCAACATTTTTCCAAAAGAATTTGATGTCCTTTTGTTTAAGGGAAGGAAAAGTATATTAATTAGGTACAGAGTTAATCACATAGGACAGAAGTATCGATTTTACCACAACCGTAAATCATCTATCACATTTGGAGTATCTGAGTTTTCAGTTAGGTCATTTAAGATAGGGAGCCAAACTGCTACAAACGATGTGTTAGCAGGTAATCTGTCAAAGCGTGTAAGATTATCCCAGAGTTTCGCCATAACAGACAAATCGCACAATTTATGATGCCATTGTGTAAGCGTGGGTGCCACTGTCGTTTTCCAATGCGTGGCAATGGCCGTTTTAGCAGCAGAAGGCATTATGGAGGCCCGTTCTACACTTGCAGAAGCAGAGCCATGAACTGCCCATCTGTTCAGAAACAGGTGTCCTGGTGTTGGTAGGACTATCATTTGATCTGTGTCAACATCGCTTCCCAGGTAGGGTTGCCAAGTCCTACCTTCATCTGGAGTGGGGTACTCCCGGGTTGCTCCCAGAGCGCGAGCGCGCCGCATCCACGTCACCCGGAAGTGACGCGACCACGGCGGGCACGCTGGGGGCAGGGCCACAACCATCTGAGGGAAAACCATAGAGTTTTCCCTCAGATGACCGTGGCCCTGCCCCCAGCATGCCCGGCGTGGTCGCGTCACTTTCGAGTGACGTGCACGTCACGTACTTTGGGGGTGGGGTTCTCCCCGGGGCCCAATCCACCGGCGGCGGGGAACGGGCCTCTGGGGCGGGGTTTTACCCGCCCCCCGGGGGGACTTGGTAAGCCTACTCCCAGAAAGAGGGAGTATTTTCGGGCATTCTACCCAACAATGCAGATGATTACCCACGTTTCCACAGTTTTCCCAACAATATGGACTGCATGTTGAGGACATTTGTGCCAGTTTGCATGGGGTGAGGTACCAGTGTGCTAAAATCTTAAATGTCTGGCGCTTCATTGAAGTGATTTTAGATCGAAATGGTGGAGAGGACCATAATTTGTGCCACTGTTCTGTTGTTAAACTAATGTTGCATTCTTTGTGCCATGAAGTTTGATAAGTTAGGCATGTGTCACAATCTAGTGAGGCTAACACCTTGTGGAGTTTAGAGATTAAGCCCCGTTGTGTTACTCTCGCTATACTAATTAGCGATTCCAAGGCCGTGAGGGAAGTCACTTCTGACTTATGGCGACCCTATGAATTAGATGACATCTAAAACAGGGGTGTCGAACTCATGGAGGGCTGGATTTGACATAAATTGGGCTTTGTCGGACTGGGCCGTGTGTGCCATAAAACGTAATGCCAGGTAGTGGAGATATAAACTTTATAAAGGACACAAACACAAAGATTTTTTTAAAACTTAAAATAAAAACATGCTTAAAACATGAGCGCTCTTGCAATATTTTGTTTATTTAACCGTCTCTGATAGCTGACACTTCTTGCTCTGAATTATTGCATCAAAAATGTCTGTGCCGTAGCAATCGGGGAGGGGGAGGGGAGGAGCCTCGGCCCAGTGTAGGGAGCAGAAACTTGCCTGTCTATCTCTCCTGAGCGATTGAGAGAGTCTGGGAAGGCAAGCCATGACGCAGCAGCAGCAGCGGAACTGGAGGAAGAAGCAGGAGGCAGCCAGTCCCTTGCGGGCCTGATAGAAGCCCTCTGGGGGCCTGATCCGGCCCCTGGGCCGCATGTTTGACACCCCTGCCCTAACACATCCTTGGGGCTGTGGCTTCCTTTGTCAATCCACCTCCCGTTGGGTCTTCCTCTTTTCCCGCTGCCTTCCGCTTTTCCCAGCATGATTGTCTTTCCCAGTGACTCTTGTCTTCCCACGATGGGACCAAAGTATTGATAGCCTCAGTTTAAGTCATTTGAGCTTCTAGGGAGAGTTGAGGCTTGATTGGATCGAGAAGCCCCTGATTTGTCTCTTTGGCAGTCCACGTTAACGATGAAACTCTCCTCTAACACCACAGGAAGGACTCCCTGATAGTTCCTCAGGGGAACAGGCTTCCTCGGGAGGTGGTGGGCTCTCCTTCTTTGGAGGTTTTTTAAAGCAGAGGCTAGATGGCCATCTGACAGCAACGCTGATTCTGTGAATTTAGGCAGATCGCGAGAGGGAGGGCAGGAAGGGTTGCCTCAGTGCTTAGTTCCCGTGGCCCTTTCTTACACACCCAGGGAAATGCCGGTTGCCATGTTCGGGTCAGGAAGCAGTTTTCTCCAGGCTAGTTTGGCCAGGGATCTTGGAGGTTTTTTGCCATCTCCTGGGCATGGAGCAGGGGTCACTGGGTGTGTGTGTGGGGGGAGTATTTGTGAATTTCCTCCATTGTGCAGGGGGTTGGACTAGATGACCCTGGAGGTCCCTCCCAACTCTTATGATTCTATGAAATGAATCCGCTTTCTTCCTGCCAGCTTTCTTCGCTGTCCAGCTGTCACACCCATGCATAGTAATGGAGAACACGAAGGCATGGATTATCTTGTTCTGTGGGTCTGTGGAAGAAGAAGAAGAAGAAGAGATTGGATTTATACCCCGCCCTTCACTTGGAGTCTCAGAGCGGCTTACAAACTCCTTTCCCTTCCCCTCCCCACAACAGACACCCTGTGAGGTGGGTGGGGCTGAGAGAGCTCTGACACAAACTGCTCTTTTTCAAGGACAGCTGTGCCAGAGCTTCTGACTGACCCAAGGTCACATCAGCAGGTGCAAGTGGAGGAGTGGGGAATCAAACCCGGTTCTCCCAGATTGGAGTCCGCACACTTAACCACTACACCAAACTGGTGAAAGTCCTCAGTAGGTGCCTGGAGAAGGTTATGGGGATGGTTTAAGGCTGATAAACAGATGTTTAGTCTGGACAAGACTGGGGCACTGTGGGTTAGCAGAGAGGCTGCTGAGAGACTGCAGAACTAGCCAGTCCCGGAGGGGATCGCTCTTCCCCTGAAGGAGCAGGCTCATAGCTTAGGGTTGCCACTAGAATCCCGGCCAACGGTTGAAGGCGCGGGTCTCCTCTGTGGCTCATTGCGCTTTTTATCAGCTCCGGCTATTGGGTATGTTTAGCCTGGGAAAGAGAAGGCTTAGAGGGGACATGATTGCAGTCTTCAAGTATTTGAAGGGCTGTCATGTAGAAGATAGAGCAGATCTATTCTCTCTTGCTCCGGATTGCAAGACTAGATCTAATGGGTGGAAATGACAAGGGAGTCGATACCAGCTAAATACCAGGAGAAACTTCCTAACTGTAAGAGTGGTTGAGCAGTGAAACAGACTGCCTCGGGAGGTGGTGGATGCTCCTTCGCTGGACGTTTTCAAGCGGAGGCTGGACAGCCGTCTTTCGGGTATGTTGTAGGGCTATCTTTCGGCTATGCTCCTGCAAAGTGCAGGGGGCTGGACTAGATTACCTGCAAGGTCCCTTCCCACTCTAACATTCTATGATTCCTTTAAAAGCATGATCGGGTAATCCGAGTTAGATTACTGTAATGCACTCTACGTAGGGCTGCCTTCGAAAATGGCCTGGAAGCGTCAGCTCGTGCAGAATGTGGCAGCCAGGCTACTGTCAGCGGTTGGGCACTGGGATCGTATCACCCCTATCCATTTGCTTCTCGGCACGATTCAAAGCGCTGGTTTTTACCTTCAAGGCCCTAATTGGCTTGCTGTGTAGAGCATGGGTGTCGAACTCATTTGTTATGAGGGCCGGATCTGACACAAAGGAGACCTTGTTGGGCCGGGCCACGTGTGTCATAAAACGGAATGCCAGGTAGTGGAGATATCAACTAGGACACAAAGGACACAAACACAGAGGGTTTCTTTTTACTTAAAAGCATGCTTAAAACATTAGCTCTGTAAGCTGCAAAACCTACTTTTGATTTATTGACATTCACCACGGAAATCTCGTGCTCAGAGTTCTGAGTCTAGGACCCAGGTTAAAACTTGAAATGGCTGAGTGATTAAGAGAGTCTGGCGAAGCAAGCTATGATGCAACAGCAGCAGCAGAACTGGAAGCAGGAGATGGCCAGTTCCACTGCGGGCCCTCCGAGGGGGGTGGCCTGATCTGGCCCCCGGGCCGCATGTTTGACACCCCTTGTATAGAAGGTCCCAGGTTCCGTCCCCGGCATCTCCAGTTTAAAAGGACCAGGCTACTGGTGGTGTGAAAAGATCTCAGCCTGAGAACCTGGAGAGCTGCTGCCAGCCTGAGTAGACAATACTGACTTGAATGGACCAAGGGCCTGATTCAGTATAAGGCAGCTTCATGCGTGTCGGGGGGGGGAGGGATGACTCAGTGGCAGAGCCTCTGCTTGGTCTGCAGAAAGTCTCAGGTTCAGTCGCCAGTATCCCCAGTTGAAAAGGACCAGGTAGGAGGTGATGAGAAGGACCTTTCTCTGCCTGAGACTCTGGATAGATGCTGCCAGCCTAAGCAGGCAATACCGACTGTGATGGACCAGTAGTCTGATTCAGTATAATGTTGCTTCATGTGTACTCAGGATCTTATTTAAAGGTTTAGCTTTACCGTTTACCTTTTCTGCCGCACTGGTGGACCTCCTGATGGCCCCTGGGTTTTGGCCACTGTGTGACACAGAGTGTTGGACTGGATGAGCCATTGGCCTGATCCAACATGGCTTCTCTTATGTTCTTATGTCTGGGGCAGTGATGCTGTGTTCTTGGTGCTTGGGTGATCCACAGTGGGAGGGCTTCTGGAGTTCTGGCCCCGCTGGTGGACCTTCTGGTGGCCCCTGGGTTTTGGCCACGGTGTGACCCAGAGTGTTGGACTGGATGGGCCACTGGCCTGATCCAACATGGTTCCTCTTATGTTCTTAAGAGCAGAGATCCATCATTAGCTGTTAAGGTATAGATGAAACACTCTGTCTGGGGCAGTGATGCTCTGTCTTCTTGGTGCTTGGGGGGGGGGGCCACCACGGGAGGGCTTCTGGAGTTCTGGCCCCGCTGGTGGACCTCCCGATGGCCCCTGGGTTCTGGCCACTGTGTGACACAGAGTGTTAGACTGGATGGGCCACTGCCCTGATCCAACATGGCTTCTCTTACGTTCATACCAGCTTTTTAACAGCCTGCTTCTGTTTTATTAGTATTTTTTACACTGATGTCCAGCGGCTTGCGTTTTATTGGCTTGTTTTTCAATGGCTGGTTTTCATGCTGTGGTTGTTAATGATAAGCTGCCCTGAGCAGGACTCCGAACAGGCATCGTGGAAACATTTGACGTAAATAAGAATCAAAGTCTTGGGCTGTTTTTTTGGACCGTGACCTCTCCCCTGGCCTTTGCTCTGAATCCCCCTTTCTCTTTGCCTCCCCCTGCAGCCAGCGCTATTGTGTCTGCAATGCGCCCTTGGTGCGTCAGTTCCGGAACCCGGACACCATCTTCATCCTGGCTTTCGCCATCATTCTCCTGAACACCGACATGTACAGCCCCAGCGTCAAGGCGGAGAGGAAGATGAAGCTGGACGACTTCATCAAGAACTTGCGAGGTGAGCAGCTGCCCCCCCGAGTGCTGTGCCTCCGCAGAAAGGGGTGATGCAGATTTCCTTAATAAGTGGCAGAAATTTAAAAGAAGAAGAAGAACTTGTGAGGGGAGCGAGGATCTTGAGTTCAGAAGATCCCAACTATCTGTGTCACTTTCCTTTGGGTTCTCGCACCAAAGCTCTTTGAACTCCAGACAGGTAGTGTGGGTGTATATATATTTTCAATTTATTAATCGCTCAATCCTGCAGAGCTTGCTGGCTCTGAGCGATTTACAGTTACTCATATACACACGGAACTAACAATGATTCAAGGGGTAAGGGAAGACAACATATAAATCTTTAAATCACACACGTTCGCAGTCGAGGGGGAGTTTCTTCAGCTGTAGGGTCAGACATGTTCCAACGGCATTTTTCCCTCGGCATGGCTTGATGTCCTCAGCTTTTCTCCAGGACTGCTTTCAGTTGCAGCGCAGCACTGCCACCACCTGGCCGGACGGCCCATTACAGGCTTTCTTATTTATTTATTTATTTATTAAACTTATATCCCACCCTCCCCCGTAGAACTCCCCAAAGAGTTCTTTCTAGGCTTTCGATCTTACGCGCTGGACATTCCGTTCGCCGGCTAACACCTCCCCCACCAGGGGGTTTAGTGTGCCCACCCTCTCTAAGGAGTGGTCTCCATTTTATCTACTCGCCGAAGCTTTCAAATCGCTGGGTGGACAGCGAGCTGGGGACAAGGCTGGTAGCTCACACCAGCACGGGGCTAGAACTGACAGCAGTTCTGTTCAGCTCAGATGTTTTAACCAGAGGATAAATCCCCTGTGCCACCACTCCCTGTGCACCGCTCCTTGTGCTAGGTGGGTGCTGTGGCTCCGCGTGGCAGGGGAAAGTGCCGTCAAGTCACAGCCAGTTCACAGCAACCCCTCAGGGCTTTCAAGGCAAGAGAGGAACAGGGGTGGGTGTACCATTGCCTGCCTCTGCGTTGCAACCCTGGACTTCCTCGGTGGTCTCCCATCCAAGTACCAACCGAGGCCGACCCAGCTTAGCTTCCAAGGTCTGATGGGGATCGGGCTAGCCTGGGCTATCCAGGTCAAGGCAAGAGATGGACAGAGGTGGTTTTGCCCTTGCCTGCCTCTGCATCGCAACCCTGGACTTCCTTGGTGGTCTCCCATCCCGAGTACTCACCAGGGCCAACCCAGCTTAGCTTCCAAGGTCTGATGGAGATTGGGCTTTCAAGACAAGAGACAAACAGAGGTGGTGTGCCATTCCCTTCCTCTGCATAGCAGCCCTGGACTTCCTTGGGGGTCTCCCATCCCGAGTACTAACAGGTCCGACCTTGCTTAGCTTCTGAGATCTGATGAGAATGGGCTAGCCTGGGACATCCAGGTCAAGGCAAGAGATGGACAGAGGTGGGTTTGCTGTTGCCTGCCTCTGCATTGCAACCCTGGACTTCCTTGGTCCAAAGTTATGGTGCAAACTTGCATTCCATTGCCGTACCAGAGATCTGCCAAAAAACTTTTTTTTGAAATTGGAAGTAATTTCTTTTTAGGCAGTATTATATGGCATAAAAAGGCAGTGGGAGGGATTTGAGCATTCTCCCTCATGTCTAATGTAGTTTGAAGTACCTCTAAGGCCTCATTATGAGGAATGTTTGTGTATAATGATACCACTGTTCCAGTGCACAGTCATTTATGATGTCTAGGAATCTCATTTGTACAGCATGACTCAAGCACACGTTTACCTAGTCAATGTGAGGGTAGTTGAAGTCTCCCAGTATAATAACATTATCTGCTTTAGCCACCTCCCTTATTTCCTTCTCCATTTCAAGATCAGCCTCAAGGGTTTGATCAGGTGGGTGATAATACGCCCCCTACTTTTAAGTAACCCTTAGGGCCCAGTATTTCCACCCATATCACTTCTGTTCGGGTGTTAATTCCCCTGATGTTTTCTAACTTATTTGATTCTGTGCCCTCTTTGATGTACAATGCAACACCTCCCCCAACCCATCCCTCCTTGAGTTTATAACCAAGAATGACCCATAGATTTTATAACCAAGAATGACCCATAGATTTTCCTCCTTCCACCCTGACACCCACCAATTGTATTTAGAAAGTGGGTGGGACTAGATGGGGCTTTTGCTTCTGATTGGCCACTGGAGATTTGATTGGCTGTGCAGATTTTAAAAAAACGTTGCTTTGGCGGCAGCTGCCCCCACAGCACACGGATCTTCACTGTGCGACTGAAGGTAAGCCATGGAAGCCATTTTCTGGCTGGCTCCGCCTCCTGTGGCAGCCATTTTGATGCTGCCACCACCATACTGTGTCAGAGTGCCTGCAGCCTGAAAAAGGTTGGGGGGCCCTGGTGTACTCAGACTGGCAGCGGCTCTCCAGGGCCTCAGGCAGAGGTCTTCTACATCACCTGCTGCCAGGTCCTTTTAAATAAAGATGCCAGGGATTGAACCTGGGACCTACTGCAGGTCAAGCAGAGGCTATTCCATGCAGCCACGGGTTGGATCTGGTGATCCACAGATGCAAGGACTGCAGATCTTTTCCACGTCCCCCTGCCTGCAGCAGTCTTTTCTGAGCCCTGGAATATTTGTTCTCGCGGTGATAGGATCTGCATGGTTTAATACCTGGGCAGGTGGGCGCCTGCAGCGGGGAGGAGGAAAGGGGCACAACTGCCCTCTCCTCTTTCTTCCGTCAGTTGTTTTTTCCCCTTTCCCATCCCCACTGCTGCCTCCCAACCCACCTGTCCCTGGGAATAAACTTTCCCAGGGTTGGAAAGGTCTGCTCGGTGGAGGAGAAAGACCGATAGATCCGCTACTGTCAACACCTCCACTGGGATCATCTCCGCCGCAAACACGTGACGTAGCGAGCGAGTCAGGATTCCCGCAGTCTCTGATCCGTGCCTTTAATTGCACTCGCCTACCTTACAGGACTGTTGAAAACATGACGGGGAACGCGAACGTGTGAGAGCCTCAGAGTGCTCTGAAATATTCCGTTGCGAACGTTTTGCTGTTCTCGGTTTCTGAATTTGGCCTCTGCTCTCCCTGCAACCTCTGCTTATGCTTCCTCCCCAGGGGTGGATAACGGAGAGGACATCCCCCGCGACCTGTTGGTTGGGATCTACCAGCGGATCCAGAGCCGGGAGTTGCGCACCAACGACGACCACGTCTCTCAGGTCCAAGCAGTCGAGCGAATGATTGTGGGCAAAAAGCCGGTGAGTGGGAGAGCCCTTTGGGACGGGGAGAGGGTCTGGGACTCCCCCAGGGCCGGTCTTCTCTTTTCAGTTCCACTTCCAACACGATCTTCCTGTCTGCCCTACCCAGGTCCTCTCACTGCCCCACAGGCGCCTGGTTTGCTGCTGCCAGCTCTACGAGGTCCCGGATCCAAACAGGCCCCAGAGGCTTGGGGTGCACCAAAGGGAGGTCTTCCTCTTCAACGACCTGTTAGTGGTAAGGAAGGAGCAGGGGTGGGATGTTAGAGCACTCTGGGAGTAAGGCGGAAGCGACCTCCGCTACTGCCAACCGCTGTGTTTGGCAAGCCCGGATAAAGGTGGAAATCAGGCGGACAGGCAGCCAACTCAGTTAGTCCGGTAGCATTCAGTGGGGGTGAGTTTTAATTTTCCTTTTCATCGCCCATTGCGCTAGCAGGGGACGATAAGACAAAGCTTTTTAAGATTTATTTAAAGCTGGCTAGGTTACCTACTTCCATGAAGTCCTACAATCAAAGGATTTCCTCTTCAACAACCTGTTAGTGGTAAGGAAGGAGTAAGGACGGGATGTTAGAGTGCTCTGGCGGTGAGGTGGAATTTTGCTCCTCTTCTGCTGATCACTCTGTCTTGACAAGCCTGGATAAAGGTGGAAATCAGGCAGACAGGCAGCCAACTCAGGTAGTCCGGTAGCATTCGGGGTGGGGGTTTGAGTTTGAATTTCCCTTTCATTGCCCATTGTGCTATTAGGGGGGGGGGCAGGGGACAGAACAAAGAACAGCTTTTTAAAATTAAAGCTGGCTACATTACCCCCTTCTGCATAGAAGGCCTGGAACAGGGGAATTTTTAAGGGAAAATGTTTTCAAAGAATTTTTTTAAAATAGAAAAACGGTGCAAGTGTTTGGAGGGGAAAGCATTTGTGCACTTCTTTTAAGCATCCCAAGGGCTTTGCATAGAATAATTCTCCTAACAACCCTGCAAGGTAGGCCAGTATTACCTGCCTCAGACCACAAAGCGAGTCTGTGCGTGAGCAAGCAGCTGGTCGCTCTTCAGCTCTGCAATGCTTGTTCAGCACAGGACAACTTTTCCCTTGTGGCCCGTTCTGCCTGGCAGAAAACCAACAGGGCAACAGCCCTCCAAAGAAATGCTTACATCATGCCAACCACCCTGTACTTTTAAAATTATTGTTTGTATGAGGTAGGATCTGGGAGAACCGGGTTCGAATTCCCACTCTGCCATGGAGGTTTGCTGGGTGACTGTGGCCCGCTCCCTCTCTGTATGTCAGCTTAGCCTACCTCACTGGGCTGTTGTTAGGGTCGCCAGCCTCCAGGTGGGGCCTGGAGATCTCCCGCTTTTACAACCGATCTCCAGCTGACAGAGATCAGCACTGTACCGTGCAGAGGTCCAATGCCATTTGTGGCACTGTCCTCCAGGCACGGAGAGGCGGATCCCACTGGCTTGCTGTATGGTGACGCTTGGGCTATCAAATGAGATGCAATAGGGTCAGGTTATGGGCTAGGCTGTCCTACACCAGGAAGGGGAAGCAGGATCCAGCCCATTAAGTGGCGATAGCACTTCTGGGTGGAGACCAGGCTTGTCCTTCCTGCTCCTTGTTGACCCTCTTCTCTCTTCCTCCCCTGACAATATTCCAGGTCACAAAGATATTCCAGAAGAAGAAGATCCTCGTGACCTACAGTTTCCGCCAGAGCTTCCCTCTCGTCGAGATGCAGCTGCAGCTCTTCCAGAATTCCTGTGAGTGTCGTCCCCACGGTAGACACAGAGGTGTCGTGGGGCACAGTGTTTGCCCCACACTCCACTCCAGGCCAGACGTCTGTGCTCTGACAGAGCACTACAGTGCACATTGGCCGCCCTGTCCTCTTCGTCTCAGGTTCCCGGGTCCTTAAAGTAGTTTCCTCTTCCATCTGGCTGGCTTACTATCATCTGGCCCCTCCACTGTCCCTTCTCCATCAGGCTGAAGGCCACTCTAGGGTGGGGTCCTCAACAGGCCCGTAGCCACGGTGGGGCTTTTGGGGGCACCGCCCCCTTTCTTAAAGGCACCGCCCCACAAGAATTTCTCTGTAAATGCCCTTTTCAGTCATTTCTAAGTATTTGTTAAAGGGGTGCGCTCCTTCAAGCGGAGTGGGGTGCTGTAGTTGACTAATTCCCACACTGAGCAAGGGGGGTTGGAGTAGGTGACCTCTAGGATCCCTTCTGTGTCTAGAAACTTGTCTCTTTGAGAGAGTTTTTCTGCCCAAGTGTTAGCTTTCTTTATTATTTATGTATTTATTTAATTCCATTTATACCCCGCCCTCCCACGCCACTTGACTACAGAAGTCATCACCCCCCACCTGCCAGCTTGTTATCAGAATTGTTGCTTAGGCTGGCGGAAGGGATTAACTTGCAGCAGCTGAGAACAGTCGACTGCTTGCCGTTTAGAGATCTATCCCGGTAACCGCTTTCTATCGGCTGAATGGCTTTTCTGTCTGCACTGAGAACTTCAGTCCCACGAGAAAACGGTTTGCCCCACAAGCCACAAAATCCTGGCTACGGGCTTGATCCTCAAGCTTTTTGAACCCACAGGCACCTTTGGAATTCTGACACACCATGGTGGGCGCCAGTGTTCCCTCTAAGCTGAGCTAGTGTGAGCCAACTCACAGTTTATTTATTTATTTATTTATTTAACCGGGTTTTTACCCTAACCCTCCCAGCCAAGCCCAGCTCAGGGCGGCTTACATAAAATCAGTACATAATCTACAATAAAACATAAGTCAATTTAGATTAAAACAATTAGCCTCCGACGCACATATTTTTGTCTCAGCTCAGGAAGGGACGGCTCCAGAGCGAACTAATTTATGCAGCGGCCAAATCGCCGGCTCACAACTTGAATGCCAGTAGCTCACAGAGTAGAATTTTTGCTCACAAAACTCCACAGCTTAGAGGGAGCACTGGTGGGCGCACCCACAAAATGGCTGCCGCAGAAGGCCGAGCCACATACAAAATGGCTGCCGCAGCTTACTGTCAGTCACGTGGTGAAGATCCTTGTGCTGTGGTGAAAGCGGCTATTAAAGAAACATTGTTTTTTTTAAAAAAAACACCTGCACAGCCTATGAGAAGCCTTGCTGGGCAGAAGCCTCGCCCACTTTCTAAAAACATTTGGCGGCTGCCAGAAATAGGGTTCAGTGGGAGTGAGCCCACAGTCAGCCAGCCTCTGCCTCTCCTGCCCAGATTACCAATTTGGGATCAAGCTGCTCTCAGCCGTCCCTGGTGGGGAAAGGAAAGTCTTGATCATCTTCAACGCCCCCAGTCTGCAGGACCGGCTACGGTTCACCAGCGACCTCCGGGAATCCATCGCTGAAGTCCAAGAGATGGAGAAGTATCGTGTGGAATGTGAGTGATCGGTGGAGGCGTGCGACGAGTGTGGAAGGGACGCAAAGTGGGGCAGGGGCCGTGTGTCCTTCCTGACGGACACTGCCGTTGACTCAGTGCACCGGAGGGCCCCGTTGAGGAGGCGGAGGGAAACGGGTGAAGCTTGGAAAGAAAAAGGAAGCCTTTAAACTTGTTGCTGCATTGTGGCTCAAAACCAACAGGGGAGGGTGAGTTACGGCTGCCAGGTCCCCCAGGGGGGCAGGGGATTACCCGCCCAAAGGCCCTCCAACACCGCCAGTCTGGATCAGGCCAGCGGGGGAACCCCGCCCCCAAAGTGCCCGGTTTGGGCCAACATGCCCAGCGCGATGACGTCACCCAGAAGTGATGTCATCTCGTTGGGCACATCGTCGGCCAACACTCTAGCAATCAGCCTGGAAACTCTATGGTACCATAGAGTTTCCAGGCTGATTGCTAGAGCGTCTGCTAGCGACGTGCCCAGTGTGATGACGTCACTTCTGGGTGACGTTATCGCGGCGCGAGCTCTGCGCACGAATGTCCTAGGCAGGGACCAGCTGTCCCCCGCTGTGCCAAGTAAGTGACTTGGCAACCTAGGGCGAGTGCAGTGCCTTAGAACAAGGTGCCATTGTCCGTGCCATCCCAACTTGGCTGCCATCACCAATAGTTTCAGAGGGCAACCATGTTGGGCTGCCATAAAAGAGCTAAATTCGAGTCCAGTCGCACTAGAAACTGACAAATTTTTCATGGTATGGCTCTGACCTGGATAGCAAAGGCAAGCCCGAACTCATCCGATCTCGGAAGCTAAGAGCCAGTTCGGTGTAGTGGTTAGGAGCGCGGACTTTAATCTGGGAGAACCGGGTTTGATTCGCTACTCCTCCACCTGCAGCTGCTGGTGTGACCTTGGGTCAGTTGCAGGTTCTTTCGGACCTCTTCTATCAGGAGCAGTTCCCGAAAGAGCTCTCTCAGCCCCACCTGCCTCACAGGGTGTCTGTTGTGGGGAGGGGAAGGGAAAGGAGATTGTAAACTGCTCTGAGACTCCGAGTGTCTTCTCTCCTTCTTCTAAGCCGGGTCAACTCCGGCAAATACTTGGAAGGGAGACCTCCTTGGAATACCAGAGGCAGGAGACGGGGACAGGCTTTATTCAGCCACGTCTCTGAATATCCTCCAGGCCCCTAGTAGGGGTTAGTCACCACGACTTCTAGGTGCGCACGCACATGCACACACATATTTTAAAAATACCAAAAAAAAAAAAGATTTTCGAGGTATGAGCTTTCAGAAGTCAAAGGTCTCAGGGAACAGTTCTCCTTCTAGCTGTAGGGTGTAGCGGATGTATCCTTTTCTATTGGACCAGAATATATAATGCAAAATACCATCCAGAGCAGGGGTGTCAAACTCATTTGTTATGAGGGTCGGATCTGACATAAATGAGACCTTGTTGGGCTGGGCCACGTGTGTGTGTCGTAAAATGTAATGCCAGGTAGCGGAGATATAAACTTCATAAAGGACACGAACACAACGGGTTTTTTTTTAACTTGAAATAAAAACATGCTTAAAACATCAGCACTCCTGCAATATTTTGTTTATTTAACAGTGTCTGATAACTGACACCTCTGCTCTGAATTATTGCATCAAAACGTCTGTGCTGTTGCAATCTTGAGTATGCTGTTCAGGTGTGTATCTGTCAGCTGCAAACCTACGATGATGCAGCAGCAGAACTGGAAGAAGCAACAGAAGACAGCCAGTTCCATTGTGGGCCTGATAGAAGCCCTCCGGGGGCCTGATCCGGCCCCTGGGCCACATGTTTGGCAACCCTGATCCAGAGCATTTCCCCTTCTCCTTAGAGCTGAACTAGACACAGCGGCAGCCAACTCTTCAGGTCTGCCTTATGAAGTAGGAGAGATGTGTGATTTTAAGAGCCATAGGAGAGCCGAACCTCACCTTCACCCACTGTTTACCTCTCTACAACTCTGGTCCCCAGGGCATTTGTCTCCCCACAGGGCTCATTTCTGGTATCAGAGCCTGGCTGAGGGGGGAAAGCGACTATGGCCGACAGACTGATAGGAAGGAAGGGGTTAAGGGAGCTTTGACTGTTATACCCTGAAAATCTTGTGGGTGTCTAAGACACTACTGGACACAGGTCTTAATTCTGCCACTGAGGGCAGGGTTTGAGACTCAGGGCAGGATCTGAATGCAGGATGCGGGACCACAAATTCATATAAAAACACACAAATTTATATAAAAACACCAGAGCTCCTTGCTTTCCAATTTGATTTGGGATAGCCATCCATCTCTGGCCGCTGGGCGGGATGGAACCTCCCCCCCCCAAAAAAAAAGAAAGAAAGAATCAGGGCATTAAATACCTTCATCGCTTTGGTGTAGTGGTTAAGTGTGCGGACTCTAATCTGGGAGAACCGGGTTTGATTCCCCACTCCTCCACTTGCACCTGCTGATGTGACCTTGGGTCAATCACAAGCTCTGACACAGCTGTCCTTGAAAAAGAGCAGTTTGTGTCAGAGTTCTCTCAGCCCCACCCACCTCACAGGGTGTCTGTGGTGGGGAGGGGAAGGGAAAGGGGTTTGTAGGCCGCTCTGAGACTCCAAGTGAAGGGCGGGGTATAAATCCAGTCTCTTCTTCTTCCTCTTCTACCTCACAGGGTGTCTGTTGTGGGGAGGGGAAGGGAAAGGAGTTTGTAAGCCCCTCTGAGACTCCTTCGGGTAGTGAAGGGCAGGGTATAAATCCAATCTCTTCTTCTTCTTCTTTTACCTCACAGGATGTCTGTTGTGGGGAGGGGAAGGGAAAGGAGTTTGTCAGCCGCTCAGACTCCTTCGGGTAGTGAAGGGCGGGGTATAAATCCAATCTCCTCTTCTTCTTCTTTTACCTCACAGGGTGTCTGTTGTTGGGAGGGGAAGGGAGTTTGTAAGCCCCTCTGAGACTTCTTTGGGTAGTGAAGGGTGGGGTATAAATCCAATCTCTTCTCCTTTTACCTCACAGGGTGTCTGTTGTGGGGAGGGGAAGGGGAAGGGGAAGGAGTTTGTAAGCCGCTCTGCGACTCCTCTGGGTAGTGAAGGGCAGGGTATAAATCCAATCTCTTCTTCTTCTTTTACCTCACAGGGTGTCTGTTGTGGGGAGGGGAAGGGAAAGGAGTTTGTCAGCCGCTCTGAGACTCCTTTGGGTACTGAAGGGCGGGGCATAAATCCAATCTCTTCTTCTTCTTCTTCTTTTACCTCACAGGGTGTCTGTTGTGGGGAGGGGAAGGGAAAGGAGTTTGTAGGCCGCTCTGAGACTCCTCTGGGTAGTGAAGGGCGGGGTATAAATCCAATCTCTTCTTCTTCTTCTTTTACCTCACAGGGTGTCTGTTGTGGGGAGGGGAAGGGAAAGGAGTTTGTAAGCCGCTCTGAGACACCTTCGGATAGTGAAGGGTGGGGCATAAATCCAATCTCTTCTTCTTCTTTTTCCTCTCCCCCACCCACAGCGGAGCTGGAAAAGCAGAAAGGGGTGATGCGCCCCAACGCCTCCCCTTCCTCCGGGCCCAAGGACACGGTGAACGGGACGCTGACCCGGAGCAGCCTGGAAGATGCCTACACCATGGGGGAAGGCCTGAAACGCGGCGCCCTCAGCAGCTCCCTCCGGGACCTCTCTGACGCTGGTGAGGGGCTGAGCGTCAGGACGCTGAGATCTTTCCATGGCCCCCGGACCGGGCAAAACTGGTGGGGAGGCTGGTAGAGGCGGGGGCGTGGGGAAGGACAATTTCAGAGTCGGTGCCCGTAAAAAAAATCCACGACCGGCCTTTAGATGAGAAGGCCGCCCAATGCAGCACAATTTGGAATCAGTAGCAAAATTCAGTGGTCCTGTCTTTTGTCCGGCATGACCTGTGATGTGCAATAAGGCTCATAGATCAGGATGTCCTTAGACCTCACAACTTGCGCGAGACCTCCGTGCGCGCCGGGCGGATTGATCGCAGCACCTGTTCCGGGCTCCATTTTGAAGCTGAGGGGGGCAATTTCAGACTCCTCCAGATTCCCAGATTTGGGCCACCCTGTACGTTCCGTAGAATCAAGCAACTAGGCCACTTCTATATCAGTTCAGGCCATAAAAGATGCTTCTTTGAATGTTCCACTTAAAAACAAAACGGGGGGGAAACCTCGCATTTAGAAAAACAGCGCGTCAGGGAGAAGTCTGGGTCGAACCCTTCTCCCTCGCGTGTTTGTTTTTCTACTTGCGGGGAATTCTTTCAAGCGGGAGCATGCAGAGATAGACCGCCCCGTCCCATATAACAGGGTCTTTCACAGAGATATTTGGGTAATGATTTTTAAAACCGTTCCACTTCCGAAGCAGCATTTCCAGAGTAAATCAAAGCCACACAGTCCACCCCAGCACTCGTTCGGTTGGGTCCCCCTTTTAGTCGGCGCAAGAATATTTCATTTTGGAGCCCCATAATTTGACATTGCGAGAGCTGGTCTAAGTCGGCAAAGAACAGGACGGTCTCTTTATTAATTCCGTGTAATCAGATTTGGTCGTATCAGCCTGTGCGTTCCGTGCCGAGGGAGGGTGTGGGTTCGGAAGCT
>NW_015171522.1:859600-861154 GCF_001447785.1 Gekko japonicus
AATGCATGCTCTTTCTCCAGCTGGTTTGCAGTTCTGCTCCATACCTAACATAACACCCGCACACCGCGTCACACGGGAGAAGAACAGGGGCGAGACACACGCTCTGCTATTTCCCCTCTGTCCTCTGTTAACTTTGCCTCTGCTCTGCTGCTGTACCTTGGGGGTGGGACGGGGCAGAGAGGCCGCCCCCTCTTGGTCGAGGGTCTCCCCCTGTCCGAGCTCGAGGGCCGCTCCGAAGGGCGGGGGTGGGTGGGATCCAGGTCTCGCTAACCCCCGCTCTGTTGCAGGCAAGCGGGGCCGCCGTAACAGCGTGGGATCCTTGGACAGCACCATTGAAGTAAGTGGGCTGGTGGCAAAGAAGCCAGGCGCGGGAGGATCGGGGCGGGAGGGATGCATGGGGAAGGGGGTCCCCCCCCCGCCCCTTCCTCTTACTCTCTGCCTCGCGAGCCTGTCCGTTCTTTCTTTGCTCGTCTGTCCGCCTCCTCTCCCCACCTCCACCTCCGCTCGTGGCATCCGAGGGAGGTGGCTTCGGCCTCCCCCACGAGGGGAACGCGGGTCAGATTTTCCCAGCATGCCTTGCTTCTGAGCGGAGGCCAGGAGAGAAACAGCCGTCCTCCTCAGCCTCCGAGACCTTTTAGGGCCGTCCTGAATCCACACAGAGAGGGTGGTTTTGGCAAAGCCAACGGTCTGACGCCCCAACCTCTCTCTTTCTGTCTGTCTGTCTTGTCTTCTTCTCTCTTTTTCTCCCCTCTTCCCCCCCCCATCCCCGCCCCCGGTCTTTGCCATTCCTTCCAGGGGTCTATTATTAGCAGCCCACGGCCCCACCAGAGAGTGCCCCCGCCGCCGCCGCCTCCTCCCGAGGAGTACAAGCCCCGGCCCCCCTCCAACTCCTCGTCCTTCCTGGGATCCCTCTTTGGCAGCAAGCGTGGGAAGGGGCCCTTCCAGATGCCCCCCGGCCAGGCCTCGGCCTCCTCCTCCTCCGCCTCGTCCTCCCACCACCACCTCCCCCCGCACCACCCCCACCACAGCCACCCCTCCCTGCCCATGCCGTCGAACCCCTTGCCTCCTCAGGCGCAGCGCTTCCACTACTCCCAGCAGCCCCCGCTCTCGGCCCCACCGCAGAAGCCGGCCGTCCCGGCCTTCCCCACCCCCCAGCCCCATCACCACTACACCCTGGGCCGCCCCAGCCAGCAGAAGCGGGCCCACCAGATGGCCACGGCCGCCCCCCAGCACCCGCCTTTCCCCCACGGGCGCCAGCCCATCTCGCCATTGCCCCTCTACAGCCCGGCCCCCCAGCACGCCCTCGCCCACACCTACCCCCAGCAGCTGCATCAGCCGGGGCCCCCCGGGCAACACACCCTGCACAGGCCGCAGGCCCCAAAGCACTTTATCTTCAGCCACCACCACCACCCACAGCTCCTGCAACGGCCCCCTCCGCCTTCGGGCATGGGCCCCTACCCCATACATCACGGGCACCCTCCTCCTCCGCAGCACCACGGGCCGCCCCCGATGGTGCCGCCTCACTCGCCCATCCCCCCGCACCCCTCCTACCCA
>NW_015171522.1:861193-870897 GCF_001447785.1 Gekko japonicus
AGGGGCCTCCCCCCCCGACCGCCCTCCCCAGTCGTTGCGGTGGGGCAGGGCTGGGGGGGGGTCAGGAGGGTGTCTAGACTTTTATGCGCATTACCCCGTCCTCCTCCCCACACCTCCTCCCGTCCCTCTTTTCCCAGGATCAGGACTGAGAGGGGGGCGCCTCTGGGAGCAGCTCCGACAGGAAGACCTCCGGACCTGCGACGCCGGTCGTGACCTGAGGGGGGCGCCAGTGTCGCGTCCGGGCTTTGATGCGTGGGGGGCCCCAACCCGCCTTTCTCCCCTTCTGGTTGGAAGATGCGTACGGACAGTTTTGCTGGGCAAAAGCAGGATTTGTGTGTGTGTGTGTGTGTGTTTTTTAATGATGGATGCAGAACTCCCTTTTTCGACGTGTGCTAGCGAAGGGGCGTTGCTCTCGCACACAGAATTTTCCCATTGGGGCCATTTGTTCAGTGTGCCACAGAAGGAAATGGTTTGGCGTAGGGCCAGAGCGCATAGACCCGAGCTCGAGCGAACGGTCTGTGAGGTGGTAAAACTGATCCTGGACTGAATCATTACAGATTAGAGGGGGAATCATATATTCTTGGGGAGACCATCACAACGCAGACTTGCTGATACTGTTATAGTCCAGCATTCCCCCCACCCACCCCCAGTCTGAAGTGGTACACTCTAGAAACAGTTACAGCACACCACCCATTGCTTGTGCGAAGCAGCATGTAGATGCTAGTGGCCTGTGTCATTTGGAAGTCTCGAATGCGCCGAGAGAATTGTAAGCTGGATTCCGCACCTTTGCTTGCTGGCATTTTCCCGGGGTGTCTCCGGCACGGAGGAGGGCCCCTCACCAGCCAGCCATTTCTTTTGCGGCCGGACTTGTGCTCCCCTCCGTCCGATGAGGGGCCCTTGTCAAGGTGAACGTTCCAGCAGCCGGCTTCCGTGCATCACATTTCCATAGCGGGCACTGCTTTCTGACGAGCAGTCGGGCACTGCTTTCTGACCAAGGAAAGCCCTCTCGGTTTTGTTTTGATCCCACACAGCTTTTTCCAAGTGATCCGGTCGCCCCCGTTGCAATCGGAACTTCTTTGCCCATGAACTCAGGTAGCACGAATGTCACAAACAAAGCCGGAGAGTGCCAGGGGAGACGTCTCCCGTCCCTTCGGGGCTGCATTTCCAGCTCCTGGGCAGGAGAAATCCGGCTGGTTTTGGTCCCACCCTGAACTCTTCCCCGGGCCTGACAGGAAGCATGTTGTGCTTCTCGGATTCCCCTGAAGCTGTGTGGACGAAGCCGGGCCTGCCCCGCAATTACACTTGGAAAGCTGGGCCTTGCATGAGCCCGAGTTCGGGCCCATCCCCTTTGGGCTGCGTGGGAACAGAGCTTCGCTGGATGCATTTTTGAGTCAGCAATCACTACGCTGTCCCTCAACTGCAGGAGCGAGCCTTGGCCATGAAAAATTGTTTCCTGGGCCATCCCTGGTCTGACCAGAGACCTAGTGGGAAGGCCATCATCCTTGGCTATGCAGAGACCCAGGGTGCGAACAAAGGCTTCTGCCTGATCGGCCACAGAGCAGGCCCTCGGCATGGTGGGAGAGCAGGGTGCCTCTCGCCCACACCCTGAGGGCTCTCTGTGCCAATGACCGTACCTGCAGGTGCCATTTTTCTGCCCTCTTCCTTGTATTGTAAGGAATTGCACATATCCAGGGGATTCGGCGTGGAGTGCATTCCCCCTGCTGCCTCCGGTAGGCCCTGCTTCGTGCGAGACTGGCACTCAGTTCCTCCAGACAGCTTCCTTTTACTTCCCTGTGCGGTGGAAAGGCTGCCACAGAAGACGGGTCTGACCCACTGTGCATTTGTAGACCCACCAGTGGGTGAATCCCCAGGGGCCTCGGGTCGCCCTTTCTTCACGGGCCGCAGGAAAGACTTGCAAGAACTCAGGGCCAAATTTAGAGATTTTGACAGTCAAGGTTGGGAAGGCCCAGGCAGCCGGGGAGAGGGTTAATATTTAACCCTTCCCTCCCCCTTGCCACCCCCTCTCCGAAGTCACTCCCACCAGCTGGTTCTGGAACAAAAAGTGACTGGGAGAAGGGGGGCTCGAAGGGGAAAGAGACTCCACTGAGATGCCAATGGCACTTTCCCCCTTTCGCTGCCACCACCCAGCAGCTGTTCGGCAGCACTGCAGGTCAGCTTTGTCTTCGTTCTGCGCATATCTCGAGGTTGCATGAAACGGCAGGGAGGGGAGACGGACCCCCTCCTCCATGCCTAGCAGTTGCCGGCTTTGATGGTTGTGCAGATGTTTTGGCTTGAGTGTGACGACCTTGCCCGGGTGTTCCTATTCCACAGGGCGCCCCTCCCCCTGCAAAGGGAGGGGGCGGTTTCCCCCAAGGACTTGGCCTCTGCAGGCGGAGCCTTGTGTCTCCCCAACACCATGCTCTGCAGAGGGAGGGCAGGACACCCGCCCAAGTTACTCCCTTCTCAAGCCGCTTGCATGTTTGGTGTTTGGCTTTCTGGATTGCTTCCAGCACGAAATATCCCCATCCCTGTGAGGACCAAGAAGGACTTCCCACCCCCATTCTGGAAGACAGTATTTTGTAATCGTCTGATGTAGCCTCTTCCCCCCACCACCACCCCTGCCTTTCCTGGTGCCCCCCCCTTGCTTGTTGCCTCGCTCCTTCTGGAGAGCAACTGGGAGGGGGGGTGACACCTCTGCTCCCTAATGCCTCTGGGGCAGGGGTGGGGTGGGGAGACAAGAGGCTTCCCCTTTTTAATTTGCACGTTTGTGATGTGCTGCTGTTTACATTAAAGAAAAGGGGGCCGGGGAGCCAGGGGTTAAGGTCCTAACTATTCTTGCAGAAAGGGGGAGTCGGGAAGGGGGTCTCTCTCTCTCGCCCTCCCAGTTCTTATTCATAAAGGGCTATTCTTATTCCGCTCCCCACCCACCCACCTGCCCCACCCCAGGGTTTGCACTGAACCAATTGGGGGGGGCTGATTGCCTCTGCGATTACCCTCATCCCCCCCAATTGGAGAAGAAGGCGTTGTGGGCGGGATGGATCCAGCCACGCTCTTTTGCCGCCCTCAGTTTCTCCTCGTGGGAGCAGAGCCACGAACCCCGTTCCCTCCCAGTTCCTGAGCTCAGATGCACTTTACTCCCCGATTCCCTTCCCTCTTGAAAAAAAGACAGGATCTCTTGACCTGGACCCAATCGGCAGGCTGAGGCGGGCCCGACCCCAGACACGTTACCTTACCCTGGCTAGTCAGAGGCTGGTGGCAAGGCAGGGGGGGTCCTCGGTTTTTAAGTCTCAAGGCCTTGGGGCAAGGCTGCTTTAGGATTTTTTTAAAAATAAAACAAAGGAAGCAATGCCCCGTCACGCATTGCTGTTGATTTGGGAGGGAATGAGTTTATTTTAAATGCATAATGGCAGCAGTGTTTCCCAAACTGCTTCTGGTAGAACGAGAATGTTTTTAAATAAAAAGCGCCAGCTCAGTGACTCATGCAGAGTTGCGGCAGGTTCTCCTGAGCAGTGACTCGTACAGAGCAGCGGAAGGCTCTCCCGTGTCGCCACCCCCCCCCCCCAAAGCTCCCAGAAAGGCTCAAAATCAAAGAGATGGCTTCCTTCCAGTCAGCCGGAGCCTCCCAACTTTTTGTCATTCATGTCTCACACAGGCACATTCAGGTTTCCCGGTTTCATTCTCGTGCGCCTCGCCGGTTTAGGGACGACAGCTCTGAAGAGAGGAGGCTCAGGGCAAAACCTTCTAGACCGTAGTGGCACGGGGAGTTTTTTAAAAGGGGGAGGGGCGCCGATTGCCTGTTCTGGGAGCTCACTACCGTCTCCACGCCCGGACTTCCAAGTTCCAGGCCTCGGTTTCTCCCCCCTCTGCAGCCTGCCAGGGAACCCAGGAGTCCGGCCTGCAGTTTCAAGGTGATGGTTCAGCTGAGGTTGCTCCTGTTCCACCTCCCCACCACCACTCCGCCCCCTTCCTATCAGGTCTTCCCCCCCTGTCCCCCCCCCCCATGCCAGCATGCACTTTGTCCCTCACCCTGCACTGCATTTCCCGTGTCGGGTTTGTTGCTGTACAGAGATTCCCATGTATATACTTATATATTATAAATATCGGCCTCTACGGGCAAGAGGAGGGGGCCGCCCCACCCACGGGCCCCACCGCCTCGCCTCCTGGAGCTCAGGGCTAGAAGTCTCCAAACTTGACTGTATTTTTGGTTCCTTTACACCTCTCTCCCACTTCCCCCCCTCCCCCCAGGAAAACAAAAACTCTGGTCCACTTTGTACATAAGAAACTGTATATTTGATGCTTCATAAATTGACTAACTGTCCTTGCTGTGTGAAGAAGTGACTGCGTCTCGTGTGTTCTTTGGCTCCGGTGCTGGGTTCGGAGGCCGGTGTGTGTGTGTGTGTCAAGGGATGGGAAAGGGACCAAGCAGGAAAACACACACACACCCTGTAGGGTTGCCAGCTCTGGGTTGGAAAGACCTGGAGATTTGGGGGGGGTGGAGCTTGGGGAGGGGAGGGACCTCAGCAGGGTATAATGCAAGCCCTTAGCCAGGATTTTGGGGCTTGTGGGACAACTTTTCTTTCTGGTGGGGCCAAAGTTGTCAGTGCAGAAAGAAACGCCATTCAGCCAATAGAAAGCCGTTACCAGGACAGGCCTCTAAACTGCAAGCTGTCCACCACTGTTAGATGACAGTTCTCAGCGGCTGCAAGTTAATCACTTCTACCGGCCTCAGCAACTTCTGAGAACAAGGGGGGGGGGGGGGGGAGGATTACAAAGTAAGTACCAGCCTAAGCAACTTCTGGGAACAAGCCAGCAAGGGGTGTGTGTGACTTCAACAGTGAAGAAAGCCAACACTTAGGCAGAAAAACTCTCTCAAAGGATAAGTTTCTTGAGGCAGACTTAGAAGGGACCCTAGAGGTCACCTACTCCACACACACACCTTGCTCAGTGTGGGAATCAGTCAGCTACAGCACCCCACTCTGCTTAAAGGAGCATGCGCCTTTAAAAAATGCTTTAAATGATTGGAAAAAAGCCTTTACAGTAGAAACTGTTCTGGGGCTGTGCCTTTCAGAAAGGGGGCAGAGCCCCCAAAAGACCCCAATGTAGCTACAGGCCTGGGATAATGCCACAGAGTCCACCCTCCAAAGATACAGTTGCCAGCTCTGGGCTGGGAAATCCCTGGAGATGTTAGAGGTGGAGCCCAGTGTTCCCTCCAGGGGTCATTTCATAGAAAAAGAGCTAGGGGGACTCATTAGCATATGCCACACCCCCTGACATCAGGGGCCCGGCGGTGGACCTGCAAGGCTGACGGGAGTGCAAGGAAGCCCCGCCAAGGCCCTCCCTGGCCCCAGGCAGGCAGGGATGGGGAGAGGCAGGGAGGAAGCAACTTACCCTCCCTCTTCTCCTGCCTCCTCCTGGCTGAATGAGGGCCGGAAGCGGGGCGGCCGGAAGCAGGGGGCGGGGCTTCGTCATGTGCCCCGCCCCCATACCTCACCCGGGGGAACTGCGATCCCCCCCGAAATGACCTCTGGTTCCCTCTAAGCTGAGTGAGTGTGAGCTAGCACACAGTTTTTTTAGCATCCGGCTCACACCTTTTTGTCTTCGCTCAGGAAGGGACGGCTCCAGAGCAAACTCATTTATGCAGGAGCCCAACAGCTCGCTCACAACTTTAATGCCGGTGGCTCACAAAGTAGGATTTTTGCTCACAAGACTCCACAGCTTAGAGGGAGCCCTGGGTGGAGCATAAGGTGGGCAGGGCTTGGGGAGGATGGGGACTTCAACAAGGTCCGATGCCACGGAGTCCACCTTCCAAGGCAGCCATTTTCCCCAGGGGAACCGACCTCTGTCACCTGGAGAACAGCTGTGATAGCGGGAGACCTCCAGCCACTTACCTGGAGATTGGCAACCCTAGGAACTGATCCTGGTCACCTGGGGGAGCAACGGTTAATAACGAGGGATCTCCAGGTGCCTCCTGGAGGTCAGCAAACTGAACCATGGAAGCAGCAGAGCACTGAAGAGGTGGGGGGGGAAAGTAACACAAAGCTCCCCCCACCCCCCAAGAAGACACAAGTCACAACGTTGTTAAAGGCAACACCTTCAGCCCGCGTCCTTGATTGTTCACCATCCCTATTCAGTGACTTGGACCCATCTACGGGGGGGGGGGGACCTCTACCTCTGCCGCAGCACAATTCAGCTTCCCAAAGAAAGGGGAGAGAAGTGTCTCACTGGCGGAGGTGTTGAAGGAACAGGCACACTGGCACAGACAAGGAGTGCGACACACAGCAAATGTGCAAGGGACGGGAAAGAATGTCTAACGAGTGAGACTGTCAGGACACAGCCTTGGGCCTTCTCGACGTTCGGTGTAGTGGCTAGGGGCACGGACGCTGATCTGGGAGAAACAGGTTTGATCCCCCACTCCTCCACATGCAGCTGCTGGGGCAACCTTGGGTCAGCCACAAGTTCTCTCAGAGCTCTTCCCTCAAGGGCAGTCCTCGAAAGAGCTCTCTCAGCCCCACCTGCCTCACAGGGTGTCTGTTGTGGGGAGGGGAAGGGGAAGGAGTTTGTAAGCCGCTCTGAGACACCTTCGGGTAGTGAAGGGCGGGGTATAAATCCAATCTCTTCTTCTTCTTTTACCGCACACGGTGTCTGTTGTGGGGAGGGGAAGGGAAAGGGGTTTGTAAGCCGCTCTGAGACACCTTCGGGGAGTGAAGGGCGGGGAATAAATCCAATCTCCTCTTTTACCTCACAAGGTGGGAGGGGAAGGGAAAGGAGTTTGTAAGCCGCTCTGAGACTCCCTTGGGTAGTGAAGGGCGGGGTATAAATCCAATCACTTCTTCTACCTCACAGGGTGTCTGTTGTGGGGAGAGGAGGGGAAGGGAAAGGACTTTGTAAGCCGCTCTGAGACTCCCTTGGGTAGTGAAGGGCGGGGTATAAATCCAATCACTTCTTCTACCTCACAGGGTGTCTGTTGTGGGGAGAGGAGGGGAAGGGAAAGGACTTTGTAAGCCGCTCTGAGACTCCCTTGGGTAGTGAAGGGCAGGGAATAAATCCAATCTCTTCTTCTCTCTTCTTCTTCCTGCCCCCCACCCCAAATGAGTAAAACCCAGACACTGTCCACCACCCCAAAGAAAATGACAAGAGGCAGAGACATCCCAGGCTTTCTTACGCTGACATTATTTACACAGGACCAGCCCTTCAGGTCTTCTCGAGGCAGGATTTGAGGGCCCAAACATAGGATCTTTAACAAATTTCATTTATTCTGCTTCATTTATGCCTCACTGTTCTCCACGAAGCAGCCCCCATCCTTCTCCTCTGTTTTATCTTCACAAAAACCACCTTGTGAGGTAGGTTAGGCCGAGTGCAGGTGACTGGCCAAAGGTCACCCAGCGAGCTTTCACAGCAGACCACGGATTTGAACCTGGGTCTCCCACCCTTTCCTTTCATTCTCACAACAGCCCCAGAGAGCCAGTTTGGTGTAATGGTTAGGAGTGGAGACTCTAATCTGGGAGAACCGGGTGTGATTCCCCACTCCTCCACATGCAGCTGCTGGGTGACCTTGGGTCACCCACAAGTTCTCTCAGAGCTGTTCTCTCAAGAGCAGTCCTTGAAGGAGCTCTCTCAGCCCCACCTACCTCACAGGGCATCTGTGGTGGGGAAGGGAAAGGAGTTTGTAAGCCGCTCTGAGACTCCTTCAGGCAGTGAAAGGCGGGGTATAAACCCGATCTCCTCCTCCTCCTCTATGAGGGAGACAAAATAGAGAACGTGCGTAAACCCGATCTCCTCCTCCTCCTCCTCTATGAGGGAGACGAAATAGAGAACGTGCGACTGGTTCCAGGTCACCCAGCGAGCTTCCACAGCAGAGGAGGGATTCGAACCCAGGTCTCCCAGGTCCTAGTCCAACACTAACCACGGGGCCAGGCTGGCTCCAACTCCGACAGCCCTGCCACTAGCCGCCAAGGGGACTACTGCCCAAGCACTACGGTACCGGGGGATGTACCTGGGTGTGAGGCTGAAGCTCTCCCCACTCAGTAATACGCACACAGCGACATGGCTACAACGGGAGACAATTTTATTTTGCGACACTCACAGGCCGAGCCCAGCACCCGCATGCAGACAGGGGAATTGTGCCGTTCCCATTCACAACCAGGCAGCATTGCGCAATTCCCTTTCACAATCAGGCAGTGACGCTATTGCACATGGCTCTTAGGTGAGGGTGAGAGCAGGAACCCCGTGCGAAGGAGGCGGCCGGCGCTGTACCCTCTCGCTCTGGCCCCACCCAGGCAGCCTTTACCCAGTCACCCTCTCTCTCCACACTGCACAGGAACGAAATATACAAACATTCAGCTGGAGGGACGCACACGCTCTCACAAACCGGCTTCGGTTCAGGGACTCGGGCAGAGACGTAACGGACAACATTTCATACTTCCACGACATGCCCCAGGATTTGGGGAGGTGGAGGAACAGACCCATGAAGCCCCCACCCCACCCCCCGGACCAGGGGAGGGGGGAACTGTCACGAACAAAGATTGGGCCTAACCCAGCAACTGAAGGAAGCAGTTATGTGCAGGGGGGGGATTCGAACTGTGTACCACCACCATTAAATAAGTTGCGATCCAGCAAGGACGATATGCACAAAAGACTGGTCAGGGGGGAGGGGGCACAGGCGAGGGTTCCAAGGCAGTGACTCTGTGGCTCCAGCCGCAGAAAAAGGGCTCTTGTTTGTGCAGAAGCCCAAAGCTCTGGCCTTCCCCCCCCCCCCGGAGACTCAAGCAGGCTGAGGAAATAGTGGTGTGGCTTTGAACGAGTCTTCCAAAGAGTCAGAGGCCGCTCACCAGAGCTGCGTCTCACGGATCTCGGAGATGGTCTGGCTGGCTTTCTGTAACGCCTGCAAAGAGAACCAAAGAGGGATCACAGGGTTGGAAGGGACCTCCAGGGTCATCTAGTCCAACCCCCAGCTTGCACAATGCAGGGAATTCACAAATACCCTCACCAGTGTTCCCTCTAAGCTGAGTTAGTGTGAGCTAGCTCACAGTTTTTCAGCCTCCGGCTCACACATTTTTGTCTTCGCTCAGGAAGGAGGGCTCCAGAGCAAACTAATTTATGCAGCAGCCAGATCGCTCGCTCACCACTTTAATGCCAGTAGCTCACAAAGTAGATTTTTTGCTCACAAGACTCCACAGCTTAGAGGGAACATTGACCCTCACCACATACCCCACCCAATGATCCCTGTTCTATGCCCAGAAGACAACAAAAAACCCCTCCAGGATCCTCAGCCGATCGGGCCTGGAGAAGAATGGCTTCCTGACCCCCCAAAGTGGCCATCGGCATTTCCCTGGACGTGTCAGAAAGGGTCACGAGAACGAAGCACTCATGTGTTCCCTCTAAGCTGTGGAGTCTCGTGAGCAAAAATTCTCCTTTGTGAGCTACTGGCGTTAAAGTTATGAGCGAGCGATTTGGCTGCTGCATAAATTAGTTGGCTCCGGAGCCCTCCTTCCGGAGCTGAGACAAAAAGGTGTGAGCCGGAGGCTAAAAAACTGTGAGCTGGCTCACACCAACTCAGCTTAGAGGGAACCCTCCCTGCCCTCCCTCTCCTGATCGGCCTCCGTTCACAGAATCAGCACGGCCGTCAGGGGGCCATCGAGCCTCTGCTTGGAAACCTCCGGAGAAGGAGAGCCCGCCAGCAGACTCCACAGCTGAGAGGGACCATC
>NW_015171522.1:871247-877230 GCF_001447785.1 Gekko japonicus
AGAGCTCTTCTTACAGGAGCTACTATAAGCTCTTGGAGGATTGGCTACATTAGGGGTGTGTGGCCTAATATGCAAATGAGTACCTGCTACAAAAAGAGCCAAATCTTTGTGTGGGGGTGTGTGGGGGCTTGAATGCTTTCTGGCTACAGCTCCAGGTGAGGCTTTGGTCCGACAGAGCTCCTGATGAGCTACACAGATTTCTTTAAAAACTACATTCGGCCATCGAGCCTCTGCTTGGAAACCTCCGGAGAAGGAGAGCCCGCCAGCAGACTCCACAGCTGAGAGGGAGCATCGGCTCCCTCCGACCGCGCCCGGGGCCCAACCGGGAAGCCCCTCCCTCCCCCGGCCCGTCACCTTCAGCATGTTGGCGGCTTCGTTGCGCTGCTGGGCCATGTCCTCGGACTCCGTCAGCAGCGTGTCCAGGAGCTGCGGCTTGTACAGCTGGCCCACGAGCTCACTCTGCAGGTGGTCCTTGACGTAGTTCACCAGGAAGTGCATCACCGTCTTTGGGACACTGGAGGAGTCCGGAGGAAGAGGAGGAGGAGGAGTTCGGATCCGATTGGACTTATACCCCGCCGTTCACGACTTGAAGGAACAGTCTCCTTTCCCTTCCCCTCCCCACAACAGACACCCTGTGAGGCAGGTGGGGCTGAGAGAGCTCTTTCGAGGACTGCTCCTGAGAGAACAGCTCTGGGAGAACTTGTGACTGACCCAAGGCCACACCAGCAGCTGCATGTGGAGGAGTGGGGGAATCAAACCCGGTTCTCCCAGATTAGAGTCCGCACTCCTGACCACGATGCCAAACTCAGAAAGGCTGGGGATTCCTGCTTTGTGCGGATTAGGCAGATCCACCATCTTGGACGTTCCCTACAAAGCAGTCTTGCCCCTCCAACATGACTGGCCGTTCGCTTCTCTTCCAAAGGGACGTGCAGCCTTGCCCAAAATAACTGGAGCCACAAACCCGGGAAACTCAATTTCTCGGCTCCGGGTGACGTGGGCGGAGTCATTGGCCAACTGCAACACTCAGTGCTTCTAAACAACTGGGATTATTTTAGGAATACGCACATTCCTTCCTCCACCCAGCACCATTTTTGGACAAGAGCATTCAATTCCCAAGAGCTCCCATGGCTGGATACAATGAGTACCTGCTACAAAAAGACCCCTGGAAGAAAACCCAAATCTTTGTGTGGGGGGGTGTGGGGGCTTGAAGGCTTTCTGGCTACAGCTCCAGGTCCCCTTCCTTCGAACACATTCTTGTGCGAGATCCTGCCCCCTGCAGCAGGGGTCCCCAACATGGTGCCTGCTGACACATCTGCTGGCGCCCACCAAGTGTTTCTAGGAAATGGGTGAGGCTTTGGTCCGACAGAGCTCCCGCTGATCTACATAGATTTCTTTAAAAACTACATTCTTTTCGGCAGCCACTGCTACCACACAGAACAACAGTCTTGGCGGTGTGACTGAAGTGGTGCGCGTGCGAGAAGATATTCTTAAATACTGTTTGTTTTCAAGGGCGCCCTATTAAGTGGAGCTTCCGCCTGAAATGCTGAAGTGATACTATGTGTTCTATGCATGACGTCACTTCCAGACATTTTGTGGGCGGCTCCGCCTTCCGTGGCGGCCATTTTTGTGCTTGCACCCACCGCCCTGTGTCCGAAGTCCACAGGCCCTCACAGGCTCAAGAAGAAGAAGAGATTGGACTTATACCCCGCCGTTCACGACTTGAAGGAACAGTCTCCTTTCCCTTCCCCTCCCCACAACAGACACCCTGTGAGGCAGGTGGGGCTGAGAGAGCTCTTTCGAGGACTGCTCCTGAGAGAACAGCTCTGGGAGAACTTGTGACTGACCCAAGGCCACACCAGCAGCTGCATGTGGAGGAGTGGGGGAATCAAACCCGGTTCTCCCAGATTAGAGTCCGCACTCCTGACCACGATGCCAAACTCAGAAAGGCTGGGGATTCCTGCTTTGTGCGGATTAGGCAGATCCACCATCTTGGACGTTCCCTACAAAGCAGTCTTGCCCCTCCAACATGACTGGCCGTTCGCTTCTCTTCCAAAGGGACGTGCAGCCTTGCCCAAAATAACTGGAGCCACAAACCCGGGAAACTCAATTTCTCGGCTCCGGGTGACGTGGGCGGAGTCATTGGCCAACTGCAACACTCAGTGCTTCTAAACAACTGGGATTATTTTAGGAATACGCACATTCCTTCCTCCACCCAGCACCATTTTTGGACAAGAGCATTCAATTCCCAAGAGCTCCCATGGCTGGAAACCAGGGGCCAATGTCTCAAAGACAAGACAGGCTTCGGTGTGAATACAATAGGAAAAAAATGAGCTCACCGAAGGAAACCACTCTTCTATAACTTTAACACACTTATATTTTTAATGATGTTTATAATGCACATTTCCTATACTAGACAACATTCATCCATGTGTGAAATAGAAGAAGAGATTGGATTTATACCCCGCCCTTCACTACCCAAAGGAGTCTCAGAGCAGCTTACAGACTCCTTTCCCTTTCCCTCCCCACAACAGACGCCCTTGTGAGGTAGGTGAGGCTGAGAGAGCTCTGAGAGAAACTGCTCTTTCAAGAACAGCTCTGACAGAACTATGGCTTGCCCAAGGTCATCCAGCAGCTGCGAGTGGAGGAGTGGGGAATCAACCCCGGTTCTCCCAGTTTACAGTCCGCGCACTGAACCACTACACCAAACTGACTCACAACGGAGAGCTTTGGGAAGACATTAGAGAGAGGTTGCGTTGATCCATATTATTCTTATTCCTGCGGTGCTCCGTCAAGAGATTGGTGACAAACACCAACAGAGAGAGAGAGAGAGAGTTGCAAAAGATACACAAAACCGCTGTTTAATCCTAGGAAAGCGTGTTCTCTTTATCTCTCGCATTCCTTGGGTCCACATGTTTTCAAACGAAGAAGTGATCAATATTGTTTAGGAACTTGAAAAACGAAGACTGTTCCGTCTGCTTTGTCCGCTTCACGCCTCCGTCAGGATGCCTTAAAGGGTAAACACTCCGGGAGCGGAGCCAAAAGAGTGTCGAGAATATCTGCAGCAAGATTTCGTATTGTGTATTCATAGCATTATCTACTGGCTTGGCTGATACTTATGAAATGCACTTCAGACAAGGATGAACGTTGTCTAGTATAGGCAATTTGCATTATGAACATTATGTATTTATTTATTCCAATTTGTACCCCCACCCTCCCCGCCGAAGGAGGCTCAGGGTGGCCTACACAATAAAAGCGTAATAACAATAAATATCATAGACATTTAAAACAATCCACTAAAATGATATTACATTAATATTAAAGTGCTAGCAGTTATAGTATTATAACATCATAGAGATGGCATTATACATTCTGTAAATTAACTTGCTGTACAGCACACTGGTCTTTCCTAAATACGGCCGGCGAGCGCAGGCTGTCAGGGATAGACCGGACACCAGACTTTTGTTGGTGTTAAGGTGGTGGTAATAAGGAGGAAGGAGATTGGATTTATCCCCCGCCCTTCACTACCCGAAGGAGTCTCAGAGCGGCTTACAAACTCCTTTCCCTTCCCCTCCCCACAACAGACACCCTGTGAGGTAAAAGAAGAACAGATTGGATTTATACCCCGCCCTTCACTACCCAGAGGAGTCTCAGAGGGGCTGACAAACTCCTTTCCCTTCCCCTCCCCACAACAGACACCCTGTGAGGTAAAAGAAGAAGAGATTGGATTTATACCCCGCCCTGCACTACCCAAAGAAGTCTCGGAGCGGCTTACAGACTCCTTTCCCTTCCCCTCCCCACAACAGACACCCTGTGAGGTAAAAGAAGAAGAAGAGAAGAGATTGGATTTATACCCCGCCCTTCACTTGGAGTCTCAGAGCACCTTACAACCTCCTTTCCCTTCCCCTCCCCACAACAGACACCCTGTGGGGTAAGTAGGGCCGAGAGAGCTCGTGACAGAAACGGCTCTTTTTCAAGGACAGTTCTTATCAGAGCTATGGCTTGCCCAAGGCCATCCAGCCAGGTGCAAGTGGAGGAGTGGGGAATCAAACCCGGTTCTCCCAGATTAGAGTCCACGCGCTTAACCACGACACCAAACTAACTCTCAATGGTGGTAGTGGCGGCGGCGGCTCCTAGCTGAAGGCGGCTCCTAGCTGAAGAGCTCCGTCTTGCAGGCCCTGAGGAACTGTAAAAGGTCCCACAGGGCCCTGATCTCGTCTGAGAACTCATTCCACCAGTGTGGGACCACGACCGAGGAAGCCCTGGCCCTGGTTGCAGCCAGCCTGGCGTCCTTGGGACCCGGGAGGGCCAGTCGGTGTTGTGTGACCCTGACCAAAGTGCTCTCTGGGGTATATATGGGGGAAGGCAGCCCCGCAGATATGTCAGACCCTGGACGTAAAGGGCTTTAGAGGTAAGAACCAGCACCCTGAAGCAAATCCGGTATGCAATCGGCAGCCAGTGCGGAGCCTTCAGGACAGGCCGGATGTGCTCCCTCATGGGGAGGCCCATCAGAAGCCTCGCCGTACGTTAAATGTATCGAAGAGTGGTTTTCTTCGGTGAGCTCATTTTTTCTATGGTAAACCGGTGGGGTGGCTCGGGGGGGCTATTTCAGCTCCTGTACTCTTCACTGCGTGGTAATACTTTCCCCCTCTCACCATCTGCCCCCAGTACCCAATTGGGGCTGGACCATGTTTCCCCATCTAGGAGCGCACCGAGACCGCTGTTCCGCTTGCACGCAGCTTTTAAGTTCAGTGGAGTTTCAACAGTCCAATGCAGAGCAGGCCATAGCTAAAAAACCCTGCCCCCCTACCTCACGGTTCCCCCTACCTCGGGAGAACCCGGAAGCATCCTGTGCTGACCCTTCCGTCTCCCCAGTAATCATGATCTGGCCTCCGCAAAGCTGCTGGCTGCAGCCATGCGCTCCCTTCATCCCACAGGTCAGCACTGGAGCGCATGAAAGCATAAGACGGATTATGCCGCTCCTACACAGCACTCGGGGGAAGAAAGGGGCAAGTTGTGACTGATGTTCCCTCTAAACTGTGGAGTCCTGTGAGCAAAAATTCTGCTTTGGGAGCTGCTGGCGTTAAAGTTGCGAGCGAGCCATTTGGCTGCTGCATAAATCAGTCTGCTCTGGAGCCGTCCTTCCTGAGCAAAGACAAAAATGTGTGAGCCGGAGGCTACAAAACTATGAGCTAGTTCACACTAACTTAGCTTAGAGGGAACACTGGTTGTGACCACAACATTTGTGGAGCCCTGGTTGTAATCCTCGACGCAGGATGGAAACCTGTAACCGTACATTAATTTCAAGCATCATGTTGACAATAATATTATTTATACTCTGAGATTCTGTGCCAGGAGGGCTAGATTCCAGCCCACAAGCAAGATTTTTAGGTAGGAGGTGATGCGAAAGACTGCAACCTGAGACCCGGAGGAGCCGCTGCCGGCCTGAGTAGACAAGACTGTCTCTGATGGATCCGTGGCCTGATTCAGTAGAAGGCAGCTTCATGTATGACTGAGTGGAGAAGTCTCCAGAAGTGCTGGAGATGGCCACCAGAGTGCCGCAACATCAAGACGATTATCAGCTCACTGCCAGACTTCAGCGTGTCGCTTGCATCAACCACTGAGTAGCATCACCTAAAACCAGGGTTCTAGCCTCTCCCCCTCTGGGGAGGGGCCATGGCTCAGTGGCAGAGCCTCTGTTTGGCATGCAGAAGGTCCCAAGTTCAATCCCTGGCATCTCCAGTTAAAAGGACCAGGCAGGAGGTGATGAGGAAGACCTTGACCTGAGACCCTGGCTCAGTGGGAGAACATCTGCTCAGCATGCAGAAGGTCCCAGGTTCAATCCCCGGCATCTCAAGTTAAAAAGACCAGGCAGGAGGTGATGAGAAAGACCTTGACCTGAGACCCTGGCTCAGTGGCAGAGCCTCTGCTTGGCATGCAGAAGGTCCCAGGTTCAATCCCCAGCATCTCAAGTTGAAAAAGGACC